>NW_011891068.1:6976-9035 GCF_000151845.1 Pteropus vampyrus
GTGACACTCTGAAAGATCAGAAGTAGATGCTAGATGTGGGGAAAAGAGACAAGCGGTGACTGTGCTTTCTGCTCTCTGGCTAGAGCAGAGCAAAGAGGAAGATCCGAGAGAGTTTTTACAATACCTGCCTTTTCGTAATGGCTTCTATTGCGCTCAAGTGGCACGTTTACCTTCCCATGGAAAGTCCTACTCGATTCTGCAATAAGTGCAAAGTATCCAACCTGCAAATTTCTGCGAAAAAAAAAAAAAATTAACAAAGATCATCCTCCACCGAGAGAAAGAGAGGAAGGAAAGAAGGAAAAAGTGGGAGGGGAGACGGAAGGAGAGAGGGAGGAAGGAGAGGCTTCCAGCCGCCCATCCAACAAGACGCTTGGCTTCACCTCTAACACTTCCATGAACTTGCCCGTACACGAATGAGCTATCTTCAGCTCTCTCTCTTTTTTCAGTCACGATTTTGCTAAACTTAGTGAGATATTGTGTTCCTGTTTACAACTTCTGTTTTTCTCGTGGGCCTGAAACATTGTCCATCCACCAGTCCCTGTTCTCGGTAAATGGGGATTGTGTTCTTGTAGTTTCACAGGACAGAAGCCTTAAGAAACACTTGACTTCTCTTTTATAAGTCAAATCCTATCTGTCCAAAGATCCCATCAGATCAACCTGCAAAATTATTTATACTTCAACTTCCTTTTTTTTTTTTTTTCTTCTTTGTATCATCACTGACCACCCTGGTCCAGTCCATCCTCCCCTCCCAGGTTATTGCAATAGCATCCTAACAGGCCTTTCTCTTCTTGCTCCTGAGAACCTATTTCCTCAGAGATGTCAGTATGATCTGTTTGAAATATAAGTTAGTTTATGTCATACTCTCCCTGAATCCCTCTACTGTCTTCCCACATCAATGATAATACAGGATAAATTCCTTACAATGAGCTGTGAGCCTGTGTATTTGCTGTCCCTTCTGCCTGAACATGCTCTCCCCAGATTCTGGCGTGGCTTCTTTCATAATCCCTTTTAGATTTCTGCTCAAATGTCATCTAATCAGAAAGGCTTTCCCTGACCATCTTCTATCTAATACCCACACACGTTCCCCGATTCTCCTCAATACGGCTTAATTTTTCCTCATAGCTCTTATATCTATTTCATAAATGATATTAATAACTTTAATAGCCAATATTTCTATGACATGGTGTGCCATACAGCATCCTAAGAACTTGACCAATATTAAGTTACTTAATCCTTATAATAACACTAAGAAACAGTTTTTCCATCCCCATTTTATACATGGGGAATTTGGCGCCTGGAGATGTTAAGAATTAACTCTACAACACAGAGGTATAACGTGGCAGAGCTAAGATGCAGACCCTTGTCAAGTGTCTCCAGGCTCTGTGCTCGTGTCCAGTTGGTGGTACAACTTTTTATATTATAGATAATTCTGTTAATCTGGTTATTTGTTGCATTCTCCTGCAAGAATGGATATTCATGAAGGCAGATTTATTATTCTACTTACTACCATATCCCAGTTCTCAGAACATTCCTGAATCACAAGAGTCTCAATAAATATTTGTTGGTGAATGCTTCTGTGTCATCATTCACATTATCCCTCTTTTGAAAATGCATGGTTTTGCCTACACACGTGGTACATTTTCCAGTTTGAATTTTAGTTGCATCCTCTACTATGTGGTCGATTTTTTGAAACGAAGAACATTCCTGATGTTCTATATCGATTATTACAAATCTTTTCACATGATACATGATAAATTAGTCTTGTTCTGGTCTTAAGTAGATAAATTTGTCTGGAAGAAGAAATATAACTCAGGATGAAGATGCTAGCAAAGGAAACATATTTGCAAGAGCGTATTCTGACAATACTTAGAGTTGGCTCCATACCTAATCATGTTAGACTGTACTCTCTATTTCCTAGACTAAAGGTGATTTTAAACATAAAATAATCAAGGCTGGGCATAGAGTTTTATTATATTTTATTCAAATAGTGTATTGAAAGAAACTTTTCTGAGCACACTCAAGTGAATAGGTTCTTTTGTCATTTTTTTTTTTTGCTGTA
>NW_011891069.1:0-4360 GCF_000151845.1 Pteropus vampyrus
TGGGTGGGCTAGATCTTCACCCGCCGGCCCTCTGCGAGAGAGACTGCTTGTGGAGACACTCAGGTTCCATATCCGAGGCTCTCGCAGTTTCCAGTTAGCTTAATTTCCATAGCTGACCTTGCCTAACTAGCGTAGTGGTTGTACTTTGCGTTTTTACCGTTGCTACTTCTTTTTATAATTATTTCTCCATTCGCCTTTCCAACGTGTTCTCTTTAAGCTTTTGGTTGTTTTTTTTTTTTTTTTCCATTTATCTTTTCCTTCCAAGCGAAGAAACATGAGCTCAATCTCTGTGCGAATCCAAAAAGTTGGGTCCATCGGGTATAGTTTCATATAACTCTTTCCTTCTTATACAGGGAGATTTCAGGGAGGGCTAAACACAGATATACAGATTCCTTCCGATTCTGGACAACAGATTCTTTTCCAAGCCCGTGCAATCTCCTCTTCCAACACGGGCAAAACTATCTCTAGCTGCATCTAGGCAATTAGTTCTACGGCAATCTTACCCGGGGAAGAACAAGCAGATGACAAAATACGTCTGTCTGTCTTAGACTCTATTTTTTGAGTTCGTAAGAGCAAAGGAGAAGCTAGCGAGCTCAGAAACGAGAGTCATAAACATGGGAGGAACGAGGAAGGCATCCTCGGGCACGCGAGTTCGAATTTTGCAGTCTTAGGAAATTCGGGGACCCCTGTTGGGGTTTCGTACTCCTTCGACTTTATATTTCTCAGCGAAAACATAAGTGTGAACCCTAATACCCATTTCTACCTTCGCTCGGCTATCACCGAAAGCTTTCTTTTGTATATTGCGTTGCTTAGTAAAGGTTACACCTGCCTCTACTCGACCCTCCTCCCTCGTCCCCAAAATAGGGAAGCCTTGAAAATGGAATCAAACTTTAAGAGAATATTTCAAGTGGCATTTGCACGCTAGGAACGAGATCACACTTGAGGGCTTGATCCCCACAGCGTGCAGCTGGTCGTACGCACAGCAAACCCCGTTGTACCAGCGCAGGCCACATGAGCAGGCCACTGGCAGGAAAGTCACTAGTCATCCTGTGGAAACGGCCCCAGCATCGTGACTTCCGGGGTTAGACAAATCCCAGTTCGGGGGGCTGGCTAGTGTACCATCGCATGTTACCAGCATCCTTACCCTCCACCGACTAAATGCCAATAGCACCTCCATCCCCACTTGTGAAAACCCAAAATGTCTCAAAACAGTGCCAGGGTCCCCTAGGAGCGGGGTGGGTAAGGCGGAAGTGGTTCCGGCTGTGAATCAGTAGGATGGGGAAAGAGCGAATGAATAAATGAGCCTAAAACCATCACCTCCACGGGCGTTCGGAGCATGTCCTCCTGATCCTGGATCAGAACCCTCCTCTGCACGAGACGGATATCTAAATAATATAATCCAGCTCGAAATTCTGACGTGTAGCTAAAAGAAGTTGAATTAGAATAGAAGGAATTGTCTAGGGTCGTGCGCAGCCTTACGAGGGGTACGTTCTCTAAGTGAGTCCATCACTGTGCGCCCATTGCTGAGTGCACCTACACAGACAGAGATCTACACAGACAGAGATGCTTAGCCAACCACTCGCCCAGGCTACACGGAGCAGCCTACTGCTCCGAGGCGACAGGCTGACATAGCGTGTCGCGTCCCTGTGGAAAACAGCACGAGACTGAATCAAGCAAAAGCAAACGATGCAATCGAGAGACGCGGAAAATACGATGTGCATGAGGCGGCCGTGGGTGTAACACAGCGTGCAGGCATAAACCGGGCTCGGAAACCTGTCTGCGGATGCACCTGCCACGTGCCCGTTATAGGGACACCCGCCAAAGGCCTCCTAGGTAATCGGGAGGATGCCAGTGAGAAGCAGAGAGCTGAACCTTATCCCTATGCGTAAACGAGAGAACAGCACCGCCAGAATTCAGAGACAGGTGGATGGGCCACACAAGAAACGTCGGAATTACCAAAAAAAGGAGACAGCAAAAAAGAAGAGACAGAAGGTAGACCGTGATATCACAGCCCGGGAAAGAGGTGCAGGCTGGTGGCGACGGACCCCACGGCCGATCGCAGTAACGGGAACGCTGCGTTTGGGGGTGGGGCGTCCACGTTGTCGTGTCAGAGAGAGAGTGGGGATGATCAGTGAAGGACGTTTCAAAGGCCTTGAAAGAAAATTTACTAATGCCCATTGCTAACTAATCGTCCTGCGGATTCTCATGCAGATGTGCTCGGGGCGGCTTGGATTGGCACTGACACCTGAAAGACAGCACGCGGTGTCCCCAGCCTGGACCAGCGGCGGGAAGGAAAGGCCGGCCTGAGGACACAGAGCGCCGGGCCTCACACCCTGGGAAGACCGGTGTCGCCGGGCGAGGCAGGCAGGCAGCAGAAAGCTGAGCCTCACCGAGGACCGGGGAGGGCCTCACAGAGGACCGGGGACGGCCTCCCAGCTCTCGAAGCGCAAAACGCGTCCCCTGCCCAGAAGCACGCGGCCTTCTGGCTCCGACACTACTGCGTGAGCGAAGCAGTGTTGGGGAATGCGCCTCAGATTGGCGAATATTCCCGTGGGGGCGCTAGAAACCGCGTTCCGTGATGTTACGTGAAGGAACGATTTCCCGAATGGGGGTTTCTCCGCTGGCTTCCAGGGGGACACAGAGAAGACAGCACCGGGCAACGACACGCTCAAAACCGGGCGGGTCGTGGCCTTTTTATCTGAACGAAATCTACTCCCGTCTGACGAGCACTTGAGCTGAAATTCCCTTGACTTTCCTGACGTTTCCGTCACAATTAGTGATCAAAAGGATCAGACGCCCTGAACTTCCACAGTGGACGAGCCTCTCAGACAGCAGCTGGAGAATGGGGTGTCATTAGCATGGGCCACGGTCCATCTAATCTTCGGGTTTTGTTCTAAGTAATCATTTAAAATATTTATAAAATAGGAAAACGGCTTAAACTGGAAATGAATGAGGAGAAATAAAAGGACATGAAATTGGATTAATAAAGAGTCTGATTCCAAAATACACGTTCTAGAGGCCAAGACGCACATCGAACAGAGGCCACCAATGCCAGTGTCAGCATCCTACTGGCTGACGGGGAAACACGGTCGTGATTAGGGCACATGATTCAGGCCTGCGTTAGTTAAAGGCAAGCAGGTGGGCGGGAGGTAATGATTCGTGACATCCACGTACTAAACACAGTCGTCTTCTGGACTTCGGAAATAGCACATGCTCATCGCAGAGTGTACGGGAGCATCTTCCCAGTCGCCAGGGGATGGGGTGTCTCGCCACCCGCGTCGCTGCGGGGTAGCGCCTCCCCGAGGCCAGGTCCGTGTCCTCCGTTCTCTTGGGTCTGACCAGATTCGGTCTCCATCCCGTGTAGAACACCGAGGACCCGTCACGACGCTGAGGCCACGAAGGTTCGTGTCTTCCGTTCCGACTTCCTGTCGCGTGCTCAGCATCTGTTCGTTGACCCTGTTTTCGGTTTGCTGATTTCTGAGATGAAGAAAGAAAGGTCGACCATTCGCAGTGCAGAGACGGGTCTACGGACGCCCCTGTCCTGCTGCTCAGAGGTTCTCCCGAATTGCAAGGAAGGGCACAGATACTGGGTTCAGACCGTGTACCCCCAAACGAAGCGGCCCCTCCGCCCTCCGACCCGTCCTGCACATCTGGCTTTCTCCGGCCTGCCCACTGCGATCCCCTGGCAGGTGCCGTCAACTCCAGCTTCAAACCTTCGACTCGCTGCCCACGATACCTGCATTCTGCCTCGCTCATGGCTGCTGACGCGCAAATGCGTGAGACCTTTACCAGTCGCCTTTTGCAAAATGAGAACTTTCCTCCAACTTCGTCCCCGCCTCGCCCACCGCCATATTTAAACCTGCTTCTCGTGTCTGCCTTGCACGCCGTGCAGAAGGTAATGCCATGACGACACGGGCTGTATCTACTTTTCATTCTCGTCTGACCACAGTCTGTACAGTCTTTGGCGCATAGTAGGTGTTGGATAAACATTCCGTGAAGAAGGAGCTGGCACAACCCATGGGCAAAGACATGAAGCTGCTGTCTCTGTTTTCCAGTTAAACTGTACTGAGTGCCAAGTATGGTGCCAGGTGCTGGGGATTCAGCGGTGACCGAAATATAAACGACTATAACCCTCAGGGAATTTTCTAGCTAATTCCCTTGGCCCGGACCCTGCATGGGATGAAATTCATGGCTTTTCACTCCAGGTTCAGCCTCAGAACGTTCTCTGCCCTAACTTCCAATTCCAAACCTTCTAACCCCAGGCCAGAGGTGACGGGTCCTTTGCCCAGCCCCGACCCCCAAGGCCTGACCTGGCGTCCTGTCCTCCATTGGTCCATGAGGAGGCGAGAGTCTATTGGCA
>NW_011891069.1:7277-9043 GCF_000151845.1 Pteropus vampyrus
GAACGCCTTGAAATGCCGTGAAATGAGCCCGGCAGCTCACACACCCATTTCTATCTCCCTCGTTCCATCGATGCAACGGGGACAGACGTAGACCTCTCTGGCCTGCCCCGTGTCGCCGAAGGCACCCCATTTCTTGGTTACCCTTTAGGACGAGTTGGCCATGCCTCTTCACTCAGCTGCTTGCAACCTTCGCCACCCCGAACCTTTACAGCAGCCTTCAAATCGATGCGTTTGTCTGCATCCCTGGGGCCACCTCCCTCATCTAAGCTGCTAAGCCTTTCACCTGTAGGTTTGAAACCACCCCCTCGAAGGAGACAGCTTGGGAGACATGTCCACAGACCCTCCGATTACACCACCTTAACAAATACGTGTTTCTTTCTCCCCGTCCTGGAGGCTGGACGTCCGAGATCCAGGTGTGGCCAGGGCCGGTCCCTCCTGGGGCCTCTCTCCTGGGCGTGTGGACGCCGTCCCCTCCCTGTGTCCTCACGTGGTCGTGCCCTCTGTGTGTGTCCGTGTCCTCGTCCCCTCTTCTTATAAGGACAGTCCTGTGGGATCAAGGCCACCCTGGTGACCTCACTTTCACCTCTGTAAAGACTCGTCTCCAAATCCAGCCCCATTCTAACGTGGCGGGGATTAGAACTGCCACGTGTGATTTTTTTTTGGGGGGGGACGGGGGACACTATTCAGCTCACGACAATGGACTTTTTTTGAAACACTCTCGCTTATTTCATTTTAACGACCCCAGAGCAGCTATAAGGGGGTAAAAGCGTTCCAAGGACTTGGGGCAGGCTGCAGGCGGCATGCGTGGCATGCTGAGCACAGAGAAGCCCACGAAGCAGAAGCAGGAAGAACAGGCCGAGTGCCCCCAGTTCCCGGCGAGCCACGCGGCCCCTACGTGCCCTATGTCCTAATTACACTCAGGACAGTTGTCCCCAAAGCACAGGCCCCCACTTCCAGCTCTGCCAGTACAGTGGGGATGACTGAGTTCTGTGTGGCAAATGGCGAGACACTCAAAATCTGAGGCAGGGCTGGAGTGACAGGTGTGCAACCTGCGTGGCCGACCCAGGTCCCCACCTCAGACAGGGCCATGCGTGGTCTAAGGCTCCGGCGTCGCTGTCATGCGGCGTTTCATTTTTGGAAGGGGCCTGGCATTCTCACGTGCCCTGGGCCCCGCCGGAATCCTCAAGTAGGGGGTTCTGTTTTTGGTGTTAAACGTCAAACACCCTAATATTAATGAAAAGCACAGGGGGACGTTAAAAAAAATACTTGCCGGGCTCGACATATGGGTATCCACGTTCTACCGATTCTGCATGACGGATTATTTCACTCAGCCGTTTCCCACACGATCGGCAATCTGTACGTATGTGTTTAAAGCGCTTGAATCTATCGACCCGTGCGTGAGTTTATGGCCATACACGGACATGAGGACGATGGCTGGGAATTGCGATGTTACACAGGGGACGCGGGGAAATGAACATGGAAAGATGTCACACGAGAAACAAGTAAAACAGAGTTCCGACTGGGGGAAGAGGATGCTCACGTCATTACGACGTGTTTCTCCACTCGCGAAGGCCATTTTTGAGGCGACTTCCCAGCAAACGTGCTGTTTATCTACAGAATGGTTGCGGGTTTTTTTGTTTTGTTTTTTTTTTTAATGTAGTTATTGGTACTGTCCCCGACAACGGTTCCTGATTGAAACCCGTCTGGGCTGCTTTACCTACGATCAGACTCTGCTTTTCTCTGACCAGGTAAATAAGAAATCATGA
>NW_011891069.1:9237-9843 GCF_000151845.1 Pteropus vampyrus
ACGGGTTGGGTCAGGGACAGAGAAATAGCCAAAGGTGGTCAAAAAGTACACGCTCCCTGTGGCAAGGTGAGTAAGTTCTGGGGCTGTAATAAATGGCATAGTGCCTACGGGTAACTGTATCGTATTCTTGAAACTCGTTGGGAGAATAGATCTTAAAAGCTGTCGCAAAGGTAACATTGTGAGGGATAGATGTGTCAACTCACCTCATTGTGCTAATTATTTCAGAAGGTATGCATCCATCAAATCATCAAGCCGTACGCCTTAAACACGCACTGTCACATGTGAGTGACGTCGCGGGTCGGGAATCGAAAGTCAGGACCTTCTGGAGTTTCGAATCACGCTCTCTCTCCGTGTTCTCCTTGCTTATCGGGCCTTTCCTCCAGCCCTTGCCGGCCTTGTAGCGTGGAGGCCGGCGGGAAGAAGACCTCTCTCAGTGACCGCGGAGGTCCGAATCCGTGTGCGAGAAGCCGGGGACGGGCACCTTGCAGCCCCGAAGCCCCTCCGAGATGTCACAGCAAGTTCTTTCACTGTGGCTACTCGGAGAACTAAGAAAAATGCAAAGCGAGGGGTCATCGATTATAACTAACGTACCCCAGGGACGCAAGA
>NW_011891070.1:0-1341 GCF_000151845.1 Pteropus vampyrus
TGAGGAAAATTGATGGTCTTGAACACATGTCTTTTTATTCTGTGACTTATCATGTTCCGCCCTTACTAATTCCTGTGTCTTCATGCCACCAAGGAGGGAAAACGTAGAAAAAAGATTCTGCAGGGACCGTTCTACCTTTTGGGGGCTGTGGTCTGGGCAGGAGCAAGAGCGAGGCCCTGCCCTTGGGACCCCACGGTGTGGCAGGTGCTCTCGGCCCACTCCCCAGCAGAGACGGCCCGGGGTAACATAACCAGGTTGGGTTAGGGTCGTTGTTGACAGAAAAGCAAAAAAAAAAAAACACCAAAAAACAAAAAACAAAAAACAAACAAACAAAAAAACTGGACGAGCGTGAGGCTCTTAACCACATTTTAATTCCGATATCTAAGGATTTTCAGAATTATGCTGAGAGAATCATCAGAGGAAATTCTTTTTTTTCTCCAAAAGCAAAAATGTTTAGGGCAGAAGTCCAGAATCGCACAAAGATTGAGGTTCTCATTCTCAAAGCTAAGCGAGGGGCAGGTTCATATTTTCAGATGCTGTTACTGTCAAGTTCTCTGTGAGACGTAAAACCTGTGTCCTGTTTTCTCCTCTGACACGTTTAAGGTGAAACAGGACATGCTCTCAGCCCCCGGTGTCACCAGGTAAAATCAGTTCCTAAAATGGTTTATACTAAAATCACTCTCATTACAGAAACTCGGTGTCAAAACATCTGAGTTCAAATCCTGGCTCCGCTCCAAGCAATGGAGTATATATAGATTTTCTAACTCACAAAACGCTGACAAAGACTTCTACTACACATACTTTAAGGGAGATGGACAAGGCAAAAGTCATTTCCCACGACGCCTGGCACATAGTGGGTCTACGCAATCTCGTTTGATTATGATTGATACTGATTTAACCCATTAATTACATGCAAGTGTAATTATCGAACTTTATTTAAAAAACTTATGTGAGAATCTGTCTGCCATGTTCTTGAGGTCTAAACCTTACTTCATCTGCATTGAATACACACGCTTAGTTGTAAACTATAGAAATATCTTCTCGAGAAGGACACACGTCGTTGGCAGAGTTAGGCCTGAGTGTGGTCCCAGCTCCATCACTTATCCGGTGAGTTGCTTCCTTAGGTAAATCGCCTGACCTCTACGTACCCGTCTTTCTCACCCGCAGCCTCCTGGGTTTACGTAAACATCAACTCTGTTAAGACAATGGCTTTGAAGTCTTTAGCCCAGTGCCCGCTGCCTGCCAGATAAGAAACATTAGCGATTTCCAATATCACGATCACGAATGCACTATGCATGTCATCAAAATAGCAATACTGGTGAATTCTAAAAGGGAAAAAGC
>NW_011891070.1:3656-5326 GCF_000151845.1 Pteropus vampyrus
TCAATATATCATTTCTTCATTCGTCGTGAATTCCTGATTGTACCACGATATGTATTTCAATGTCCTTCAGACTCTCCTTTGGAATGATTTACCTGGTTAGCATACACACAGTCTGCAACACTGATCATTCTTCTTCATGCCGTTTTGCCCACAATTTCATTGTTTGCTGAAGTTCCGAAGCATTCATTGGCTTTGGTTATAGCGTAAGAAACTCCCTAATGAAACATTAATTCTTTTTTAGATGAATTATTGAAAGGGTAACCAAACATATTTGATCTCATTTTTAATATTTTTGTTACTCATTCTTCTGCAAGGATAACACGATATTCGCTTCACCTTGACCATATGGCAAAGCTAGGATCTTCCGAATTTAGAGGGTCATAAAATGAATTAACTGAAGAAACATCTTATTAAGTAACAGATGTAAAACTAATAGATGTAAAGTTAACACTCATTACCTAACAACAAGTGATATTTTACAATATTCCTAAATTGTGAAATTAAATGTCACTATATTAAAACCTCTAGAAAATACAGTATTTTAAATAGGACAGGTTTATTGGATGGATTTTCTAGCTAATACACTGATTGGTAAATTATAAAGAATGGAAACTTAGAGTCACCATATCAGAGCAAAATATAATCGGTCCTTTGCAGGATAAAGTATGCGAATTCAGCTCACCATCTGTTCATCCCATCAACGGGTGCTATGCTGAGCTATACCGATACAATAAAAATAAATATTTATGTAAATCTACATGACTTTGGATAAGTTTCTCACTTTTGGGGGCCTAATATCTTTCCTCTATAAAAGCAGAGCGAGGTGGAGACCCTGGGGTGTCTGACACAAGCTGGCAGAGGGCCAGGGTTCCCAGCACATCATCGCACCCCCAGATCTCAGCACGCGGGGGCCCGCAGAAGCCTCTTGTTAAATACTCGACCGTGCTCACCACAAACTTAACTTGCGGGGCCAAACTTTTCTCAAGATGGAGACTGGTTTAATGAGACAGAGAACAGTCAACCAGCCCGATTTCCGGAACATGAAACTTAAAGGGAAGTTTCAGAAGAGGGAGCTGAAGGGGTCCAGAATGAGTCACCCCAAGATGTGCCTCTGTGGTCTGCAGACTGTTTCGAGCTAAAGGCAATTTTAGCTGCTGGCTCAAGAGGAACTTCTGCCCCTCCTCCTTAAAAACAGACAAGAATCTGAACTAGAGGCCTGGCCCATAAGGGATGATCAGAGATAACTTGTACTGGCCTATCTATAAGCAGGGCAAACCTATTTGCTAAAGGTCTGCCCTTCTTATCACCCTACAGTGACCCTCATCCCTAGCTGAGGATGCAGAATGTCTCACCTATCTATGTTCCTTTCTATCGCTGAACCTCTCCTGCATGTGAGGTCTGACTCCCTCGTGTATGCGGGGTTCCCAAACATGTGTATGGATTAAACTGGGTTATTTTCTCTTGCTATATAAAAAAAAAACAAAAACAAAAACAAAGTAATTTTGCTCTTAAAGATATTTGTATGTATACACATGCGTACTAAAAGATTAAAAAAATAAAACTTTGTGTCTGATACATAACAAGGTCAATAAATATTACTTTCCCATTAGCTCCATTAGTTTCAACAAGTTAGTGGAAAGCTTATCATTGACCAGGATGACGATGAAGCT
>NW_011891070.1:7091-10705 GCF_000151845.1 Pteropus vampyrus
TACTTCTGACCTCGTATGCAAGTCACAAGAGGCAGATAATTGAGAGCAGTCGATCACTGGGAAGCAAATTATTACATAGGTGATGATAATCCATATCGTGAGAGTAAGTAATGATAATGAGGTTCCCTTTTGTTTACTGTCAATAAATGTCCCCTAACAAATCAGTTGTTCTCAGATTCCTCATTTATGTTCAACAGGGAAAGAACTAAATTCCAGACAATTAGCAGGAAGACCACTGTTAACAACAGTCTCTCGCCCTGTGACACAGATGAACTCGAGTGGCGGGAGAACACAGAAACACACAGGATTAATGGGGGCGGGGGAGGAGTGGGTTTTTCCACCTGTATATCTTAGGAAACGCTTCCAAGGAAAGAAAATGATGTGAAATTTGTGCTTTCTTATTCTTGTATCTTCGACCTCAAGTAAAAAGCTTGGAATATCAGATTCTTTTAAAATAGATTTGTCCACAAAAGGGTTTTTTCCTTCTCTGTTATCCACAAAATTCAGTAAATGCCCTGGACCTAATATATTCCCTCCAGTACATTATAACTATGAACATGAACTAGATGAAAAGCACTTGAACCCAATCCAACTAAAGACCTCCCATCTCTGCTTTGTGTTTTTTTTTTTTTTTCATTGTTAACACAGCCAACTTTACTCAAGCTAAAATTTGGCTAGATCAGAACTGTATTTTTAGGAGTCGGGAATTGTCAGATACCACTTGAGAATTCTTTTCGCTCTAAACTGGAATAATAATGGATTTACATTGTTAGAAAGAAGGAAATAGCCAGCTAAACTAGGAGATGTGTGTCCCAGGCCCACGTTCAAGTCTAAATCAGTTCCAGACATAAAGGGTGAGTTTTCCCCGGGGGCCTTGATGGGTGGAGACTGAGAGAGACTTCATGTTATGAGCATGTTCTTGGCAAACGTCATGAAAGTGTAGCTTCACCCCACAATTTGCTAACATCCATGCTCAGAATAGTAAATCACTCCTCCCAACAAGCTGAATTTGGCAGAAATTCTCTTAAAAGTTAGGTTAGAGAGCCCTGCTCGGAACACAAACAGAAAGGGGCCCGCGGAGCCCCCCTCTGAAAGAAAGCAAAGTGCCCAGCCGGCCACCCGCAGTGCCCGCAAACCCCCTCGGTCAGCATGTCGGGAAAATGACACGCAGGCTCCGTGGGAGACGCTGGGGAGACAGCTCTGCTGCCACCTTATTGACGGTGTCTAACGCTGTCCCCAGCACCCGTGAGTGAGCACGCTGAGGGACATGCGACCCACCCACAGTGGAGACTATGTACTTTCTTCTACCAAGAACCACTGACCAGTTGCACAAGAAATCAGTTGAGCTCCAGAAACCAGCAATCGAGTAAACAAAAGTTATTGGCCAACTTTGTCGAGAGGGTGGAAAAACACACAAAAAAGCAAAAGGCGACGGGCTCCTGGACGGCCAGCTCTGCGCGAGCCAGGCCGGGGTCCGAGCCTCTGCACCACTCCCAGCGCCATGCGAGGCTGATGGGGAAAGGCCAGCGCAGGGACACGTAGGGGCACCTGAGCGGGGAGGTGCCAGGAGGCCGGACACTGGGAAAGCCGGGGCAGGCCGGGGTGGTGGCGCTCGCCCACACGGGCCCGGCACTGTGGCCACCGGCCATGTGTCCCCTCCGGACATCTGCGTCCTAACCACCTGAACGGGGCCTGCCGGCACGTCAGAGCAGCCGCGCCCTGCATGGGACCGGGCCGCGCCCTGCAAGTGACAGCCTGGGGGCCGCGCTGCGGCTCCCAGACAAACGCACTGTCTTTGGTTTCTTTTCCTTTCTTTTCCTTTTTTTCCCTTTTTGGCAAACTAGGACAACTTATTATTCTGGTTTATTCTGCAGTCTCCGTTCATGGCGGGTACTTTCCAGGGATGGTTTTCCACGGCACTTGGCTAAACCCTCTTCATCATCCCTTAACGGCAGAAAAGCCAGTGTTTGCCGGGCACCTTTGCATGTTCTTTGTGTTGGGATAAACTGATAAGCATCTGCGCAAGCACAGAGTTTCACATTTCACATCTTCTGACTTTCTGGCTGGCACTACTGCTCAGGACACTGGGCGATGCTGATGGCCGCGGCGGGCAGTTGGTCAGTAATGCAGGCGACAGCCTTTCTGTAATGAGTACCTTTATCATGGTGATTTTATGGTGACCGATGTTTTTATAGTGAGAGCTATTAAAATGGTTGTTAAAACGGCTCAAATGAGTTACACAGACACTGCTTTCTTCTTTAAAGAGTTACTTACCCATAGCTTAACACTGAAAAATTTGCTAATGTTTCAAAACATGTTAACTACAATGCTAAAAATGACTATATGTATTTAACACACGTATATAAACTAGATTGTTACAAATATTTATAATAATTTATGAAAATAACAGCATACTGAAAATTGTCCCACATGAGATAATGAAGGATTTTTACATAAATTCGTGGCAAGCTTTGGCTGAATCACAGGTTGACAAATTGAAATGTATTATCTGTTCATCCAGTCACTTTACATTCGTATTTTAACAGGACTGTTTGTTCCCAGGTGTCAGTGCTTGGTGGCTCGCGTCCATGGATGTATTAAAATACCGGGCTGCATGTTCCCAGTAACCCGTAAGTCGCCCATGGACTTGGCCGACCGAGCCCCGGGCAGGCGTCTCTCCTCCCCACAGGGCCCTAGACTTCGGCGAGCAGCCAGCCAGCGCGAGCAAGCACTAGGAGCGGAAAACTCTCCCCAAGTTTCATCCTCAGAGTCTAGAACGGGCTGACCACGGGAACAGCTTTCCTGTGGAACCCTCCCAATCGCTCCGTCTGCTGGCCCCAGCACGGGTCCCCGGCCCCACGAGGTCCCATAGCCCGGGCGACGCCTCCACACACACGTCTTCCAGAGCGGCTGGTAACACCCTTCCAGAAGAGTCTGCACCTCCCTCCACCCCCGCTCTCCCGCTCTCTCATTTCCATGCTTTCTGTCATTGCTGCTTTTGGGGTTTTGTTTTTGAACCACGTCATGAGCTAGAGTAAATTCCTCTCTTTACATCTACCCAGCATGAGAGGGCTTGTTCGTTGGTCCCTTGAAGATGCTTTTCATTCCGAGCGGGAAGCTCAAGCACGGTGAGTCTAGCATCTCTCGGAGAGCTTTAGAAAACCGCCACAACCCTAGACCAGACAAATGGGAATTGGTGGGCGCCGGCATGCTTTAAAAACTGCCTGAGCAGATGGGAAGGGCGGCCAGACGAGAACCACTGGTGGGTGTCCAGGGGCATGAGCTGCAGGTGGAGAGCCAGCCAGGGAACAGGGGACCCCCTCTCACCTCAAAGCAGGTGTGACTACATGGCCGGAGCAGAGTGACTGTCACAGGGCCCATGGCTCAGTGGTCCCGGAGACTCCGAAGCGCACCGTGAGCTGCTTCGGCAGGGGGAGCGGTCCATCACGGGGGTCAAGGCCATGACTGCTTCCCATCTGCTTACTCAGTGAGTCTGCAGCGGGCACACGGCCGTCCCCACCACCGATGAGTTGACCTTGGCTCTAGTAAATGTTGCTCTTTGTGGTAGAAGGACACTGGTGTCTCCACAAAAGTTAAGAATGACTGTTGATATC
>NW_011891071.1:0-1243 GCF_000151845.1 Pteropus vampyrus
GTGCCGGGCACAGCCACGCCGGAGGGCCCGGAAGCCCAGTGGGACCAGCATGGAGGGCTGTCCCCAGCCACGGCGGAAGGGTGGCGGGGCGCGTGGGGACCTCAGCAGGAAGGAAGTGGTGTGGGGTCGATTTGGTCATCCAAGGAGAAAACCGCGTCTTAAAGCCTCGGAAAGCGAGCCCTCGCGTGTCGGCCAGCCAAGCGGCACAGTGCCACCGCACGGGGGACAGCAGACACGAATTTCTCACGGGCCGGAGGCACGAGGGCCCAGACGAGCTTCCACCCAGCAGGGCTGCTTCTCCCGAGGCGAGCCCCGCGTCCACGTCTTCTCCCCATGTCCTCCTGTGACCACCCCAACGAGCCCCTTTAATCACCTCTTGGGTGACTTTGTCTCCAAATACAGTCGCTTCCGAGGCCCTGGAAGCCAGCACCTCGGCATGTGGATTCTGGCGGGGCACAGTTCCGTCCGCAACATGACTGCGTCGCATCCTGCTGTTGCGGGCGTTCATGAGATTGCTCTGTGGCCGCCCTGGGCCTGGACCCCCAGGGGCACCGCTCAGCATGAGGGAGCCTGTGCCGTGGCGGGGAGTGGGGAGCACTCAGATTTGAAGCCAGGCCCAGAGGGGCGTCTCCAGCACGGCCAGGGTGGCAGCTGGCTGTGCCAGGTGAGGGACGGAGGGGTCCTGCACAGGAGCGGGCCAGCGGGGCCTCCCGTCCCCCACTGAGCTGCCTGTGGCTTGCTCCTGGACTGGCCCCGCTCTGTCCCGCCGAGCCCGCAAGGTCTGAGCCCGGCTGCTGGCAGGGCTCGGGCTTGGGCTGTGGGGACAATGTCTTGGCTTTGCCGCCGCAGGCGCAGCGGGGCGGAGGGCTGCCGGCTGATGGCTGTGACAGAGGGGGCCGGCGCCGTCTGCAGGCACAGGAGCAGGGCGGTGCCATCGTGAATGTGACCCCAACTGTTCCTGGTGAGGCACCCCCACTCCCGGGAGCAGAGGCGGGGGACCTGGGCGCCCCAGGCAGGGAGCAAGGCGGGGAGACTGGACACTCGCGGGGTGTGGCTTCCTCACCGTCTCGGCCTGGGGGAGACCCGTTCACGTTGCAGAGTCAGCGTCACCTGCAGGAAAGGCAAGTGCCACCTCGCCCTGGGCACTCAGCGGAAGGCAGAGTGGCTCCGAACACTGTGTACAGCCCCCCTCCTCCCCCCGTGCCCCAAACCGCCCCTCCCCCGACTCGACCGCCGGCGCGTG
>NW_011891071.1:3653-4034 GCF_000151845.1 Pteropus vampyrus
GGGGGGGGGCTGCTCCAGGTGTGGGGTGTCCGGGGGAACTGCTCCAGGCTTGGGGAGCAACAACTGCAAGAACCCCAAGTCGACAGTGTGCCCAGCGTGTCTGAGGAGCACGAGAGAAGGTTTTCTGGACGAGCAGGTGAGGAGACCAGCGAAGGCAGGGTGTCGGGTCAGGGGGGTAGGGAGGGGGCTCTGCCGTGGCCTGTGGGCCAGCGTGGGGACCAGCTGTCTCCATGTGACAAGCAGGAGTGGGGGAGCTCTGAGCAGAGGAGAGGCACCACCCACCTGCGTTTTAAGGGGTCGCCTTGGCATCACTGCTGAGAATGGGCTGGAGGGGGGTGGGGGAGTCCAGCTGGAAGCTTCGCAGAAGCCAGGGGAGGGGCC
>NW_011891071.1:6484-7648 GCF_000151845.1 Pteropus vampyrus
CATGCGTGGGGTCGGCTCAGCGCGCCCAGGCAGGAACAGCCCGCCCCGCCCCACACTCACCCTCGGGAGGCCTCGGGGCCGCTGGGAGGGAGGACGGGTGTAAGTCACGGCTACTGGAGGTGCGCCTGGAGCCCAGACGGCTTTCTGAGTGTGGGTCCTGAGCTGCCCTAACGAGCTACTAAGTGTCACGTCGCCGAGGCAAACACGCTCATTTACACCAACGGGCCTGTCCACGAAGGGGACCGTGTCGCGAGACCAGCTCCCGCCCTTGGTTTTTGCACTTAACCACACGGCCTCGCGATGTCTCCAGGCCCTTCGTCCAGCCCGCGGTGGCCCGGGGCTGGCTCGTACTGGCTGGGGAGAGACGGCGGTAAATTTTCGGGAATTTCGCGAGCTCGCTGAGGTCATGTTGGGAGCTCGAAGTCTATCACGGTGGAAACATGTGCACTGCGACAATCGTCCAGCACTGTGGAGGTCGTTGTGGCACGTCGCCGGGTGATGCCCCTCTTCTATTGCCAGCGGGCGTACGTTCCTGGTTTTGCCGGGTATCGGTTGCTAGGAAACTTGCTCTACGGCGCCGTACTGGAGCTGCATTGTGGTGTTGCTAGGGAACTTGCTTTACGGCAGCGGCAGCCGCCCTGGAGCTGCATTGCGGGCGTTGCTAGGGAACTTGCTTTACGGCAGCAGCGGTTGCGATATTGCTGCATCGCGAATCTCGGGTAGCGTGTGCCGTAAAAGTCTCGCTTCATGGAGCACGCGTGGCACTTCTGTCGCACTGCGGATGTCAGGCGACATCCGTTGCTGGGGGCCTCGCAGTATGGTATCGGCGGTGGCCGCTGCACTTTTGCCGCCCTGTGGTCTAATGCTGAGTCGTTCTCGAGGAAACTGCTTTGCAGCGGTGGCTGTGGCACAGGCCTGTCCCCTCCTAATAGGACTTAGAGTGGAGGCCTTGGCCCGCGGGGTCATTCCTCGCTCAGTGGGCGTTTCGGTCGCTTCCAAGGCTGTGGCTGCCACACGAACATCCGGCCTGTGGGCGTGTGCGTGTGGGGCCCGCGCCCCAGCCCCTTCGCAGCCTGACTTGAACATTGCGGTTGATGGGAGCTAGCGGACAGCGTGCTCAGCTCGGTGATGTGTTAACACTTAGTCACCGGTGGAGAATAAACT
>NW_011891071.1:9856-10177 GCF_000151845.1 Pteropus vampyrus
CTAGGACCATCCTGGGCCGCTCCGCGGCTGCCCTGCCCTGGCCCTCTCTGGGGGACCCCGTCATCAGACCGCTGCTCACTGCGTCTCTGAGCCGCGTTCCTCCCGAGCTGTCCCCCACGTGCTTGGTTTTGCCCATGGAATTTACCTCTGAGCATTTTCTGACTAAAGTGTGTGTCCCTTTTTCTGCCTCATGCTTCAGGTGGGCGGGACTGTCCCCTCTGTGGCCCGTGTGTCCCCAGGGCTGAGTCCTGGTGCCGTGGGCACTCGGGGTGTTTGTGCTGTGACGGAACCTGTCCCCACACCCTGACAGGGACCTGCTTT
>NW_011891072.1:0-2264 GCF_000151845.1 Pteropus vampyrus
TTCCTCAGCCCCGGATGCCAAGCGGACTCACCCAAGAGGGCAGGTGGACAAAAGGGTCAATTCTGTACCAACTGGGCATGAGCCATCTGGAGCAGCTTCACCGCCGAGTCAGACTGCACGTGGATCTGTCTGTCAGTGGGCCCTAAAGAAAACTAGTGGAAGGCTGGACGCAGCAATACTTCCCTAGTTTGGTCAAGGTCTGAGATGAGCCCAAGCCTACGGAGCTAGTGTCACTCCCTTCGACCTTCAGAGGTTCTGCCAGTTAGATTGATCCACATTTGGAACAGGGTGGCCATCAGAGGGGTCACTCGACCTGCAAACAGCCTTTCAGGAGCGGGGTATTATCTATGGAAATCCTGGCCACCCTGATCAGTCTCCATATATCGATGTGTGGATCGATATTGTTTCTGATGCCCCCAAGTACTTGAAGGACTGCTGCTGCAGCCAAGAGTCAAAGGCGATTCCCAAGTCTGTCCTTCTTTCCACACCAAAGGGGCCAAAAGAGAAACCATCCAGACAGACACCTAACTCTCTTTATCCTGTCTTACAGGCACCCCCTGAGGACCCCGAGATCACTAATCTTCCCCCTTACTCCCCTCGTGACCCGTTCCTGTCTCCATCTAACAGGAAGGCAGAACTCCTCCAGAATCCTCCCCACACCTGCACTGGGGTTGTGTACTGGCCCCCACAAGACCCTGATCCTGTCCCTGACTCATCAAACCAGGCAGCAGTCCTGGCCCCACTCCGGCAATTGGCTCCCCCGGATGGGGGAGAAATCCAGAAGCCATTCATGGTCTATGTCCCTTTCTCCACCAGTGATCTGTACAATTGGAAACACCAGAACCCCTCGTTCTCAGAGAAACCCCAGGGATTACCCACCAGCCGCCCTGGGACGATTGTCCTCCAAGTCCTGTTTACCTCAGAGGAGTGGGAGCAGATCCTGAGGGAGGCTGCAAAAGCCGTATTAGAGCCCAACGGGCAGCCTTCCACTGATCCGACCTGCATCCAACATGTTCTCTCGAACATCCGTCTGCCTTGGGACCCCAACACTGACCAAGGTAAGGAGGCTCTGTAATAATATCGCCAGCTTCTGCTCCAGGGCCTCTGGTCTGCCGCCTGATGACCCATTAACTTATCTAAGGTAAGCGAGGTCATCCAAGCTAAGAATGAATCACCGGCAGCGTTCCTGGAACGACTCTTAGAGTCGTACTGGTTGTATACCCCTATTGACCCGGAGGACCCTAATAGTAGGAGGGCTGTGAATTTAGCCTTTGTCAGTCAGTTGGCCCCAGATATTAGAAAGAAACTGCAGAGGATGGAAGGGTTTGAAGGAAAAAACCTGTCTGAGCTGGTCAAGATATTCAATGAGTATTCAACAATAGAGATGAGGTAGATAGAGCACAGACTAAGAAGATGACCAAGGTCTTGCTTGCAACCATGCAAGGAGCCCAGCCAAAGAGACTGCCAGGAAAAGGCAGAGGCCAAGAACAGGCACCCAGGGAACAATGCAGGGAACAATGGACCCAGGAGAGTCGGGTTAGAGAAGGACCAATGTGCATATTGCAAGAAAAAGGGACATTGGAAGAATGAGTGCCCTGAAAAAGGACAAGCCGCCAGAAAGAAGGCCCCCCTCATCCTCTTTGAGGACACAGAATGAGGAGGTCGGGGCTCTTACATTATGAGCCCCTGGGAGCCCAGGGTAACTTTACAAGTCGGGGACAAGCCTGTGAACTTCTTGGTGGACACAGGAGCTACCTACTCTGTCCTACAGAGCACTCAGGGCCCACTCTCAAAGGAAAAGACACTTACACAAGGGGCCACTGGACAAGGGAAATCTTATCCTTGGACCCAAGTCAGGATAACAGATCTGGGAAAAGGAACAATTACCCATTCATTTCTAGTTATGCCAGAATGCCCGTACCCGCTGCTGGGTAGAGACTTGCTACAGAAGTTAGAGGCCATAATCTCCTTCAAGGAAGGGCATACTGAACTGAACTGACTGTCGGGTCAGGCCCGCCGGCCATTTTACTCACCTGCTCATTGTCTGAGGAATACCTTTTGCTAGAGGAGCCCCTAGCAAACTCACCGGGGGTCTTGCCTAAAAATCCCTTGTTAACTGAATTCCAGCAAAGGATTCCTGGTGTCTGGGCAGAGGCAAATCCCCCAGTCTGGCAGCACATCATCCTCCTATTATAGTGACTCTGTCCAGCTCAGCTACTCCAGCCCGGGTACGTCAATACCCTATCAGTCAGAAGGCCCAAATG
>NW_011891072.1:2406-3335 GCF_000151845.1 Pteropus vampyrus
ATCTGAAGGATGCCTTCTTTACTCTGCCGCTGGCCAAGGCTAGCCAGCCCATCTTTGCTTTTGAATGGGAAGACCCAGACAGACTTTACTCAGGATAGTCGACTTGGACTTGACTGCCTCAGGGCTTCAAGAACTCCCCAACCCTGTTCGAAGTCAGGACTTAGTCGAATTCTGCCAGAGCCACCCCGAGGTAGTACTTCTACAATATGTTGATGATCTTTTGGTAGTGACTGAAACAGACTGTAAACAGGCTACTGAGGACCTACTCCAGGAGTTAGACAAGAATGAGTATCGGTTATCTGCTAAGAAGGCTCAACTTTGCACTCTCCAAGCCATGTTCCTAGTGTACAATCTACAGAAAGGAAAAAGGACCCTGTTCTCTAGTCAGATCGAGGACCCTGTTCTCTAGTCAGATCATTCTGAGGCTACCTCAGCCGTGCACCAAGTGACAGGTTCGAGAGTTCCTGGGAGCAGTAGGTTACTGCAGGCTTTGGATTCCGGGGTTCGCAGAAATAACTAAGCCCCTGTACACCAGTACCAGAGGGAAAGGAGAGGACCTAGCCTGGGGAAAAGAAGAAAGGAAGGCATTTGAAGCCCTGAAGGCAGCCCTAACCACAGCCTCTGCATTAGCCCTGCCCAACCTGGAAAAGCCATTCCCGCTCTTTGGTACCGAGGTGCAGGGAATTGCGAAAGGGGTCCTGACACAGACCCTAGGACCCTGGAGGCGACCAGTTGCATACCTCTCCAAAAGATTGGACTACGTGGCAGCATGATGGCCCAACTGTTTGAGGGCGATCGCTGCCACTGCAATCCTCACTAAGGAAGCCCTAAAATTGACACTAGGGCAGACCCTCCAGATCATCGCCCCACACGCAGTTGAGTGAAAGCTTCGTTGTCCACCGGACCAGTGGATTTCCAATGCTTGAATC
>NW_011891072.1:4695-4995 GCF_000151845.1 Pteropus vampyrus
CACGCAGTTGAGTGAAAGCTTCGTTGTCCACCGGACCAGTGGATTTCCAATGCTTGAATCACTCAGTATCAGGTCCTGCTTCTCAACCCACCTCACGTACAGTTCCTGAAAACTGCCACACTCAACCAAGCTACCCAACTTCCTGACGATGACCCTTGCCAACCCCTGCATGACTGCCTTGAGGTCCTAGAGAACATCACCTGCACCAGACCAGACCTGACAGACAGCCCTTGGCCGAATCCAGACGCTACTCTATTTACGGATGGAAGTAGCTTTGTCTCAGAAGGAGTCAGGTTTGCC
>NW_011891072.1:5989-6304 GCF_000151845.1 Pteropus vampyrus
CTACCCACCGCTTCAGGTTGATGAATCAATGATTTGAATTCTCCTAAAAAAAACAATGGGGAATGTTAAGGATGTGGTTCCGGACAAAGATATGCGAACGGCCAACTTCTGCTTTTGTAATCTGCTTGCTTGTTTGATGCTAACTAGGGTGTGGTTAATCTGTTTGCTTGTTTGATGTTAAACCAGGGCGTGGTTCTAGGCTTTATAAACTGCCTCTTTCGGGAGCTCAGGGCTGATCTCCTCGAACCCTGCGTGGTAGAGAGTCAGTCCCCAGCCGGCTAATAAAGGCTCATAATTCATCTCAACTGGCTCCGT
>NW_011891073.1:0-1278 GCF_000151845.1 Pteropus vampyrus
ATTCTTTCTTTCATTTTACATTTAAAAATGTACAAATGTAGTAAAGTACGCATGACGTAAAGTATACCATCTTAACTGTTGTGTGACCAGTAGTGCGAAGTACATTCACATTGCTGGGCAGCCAGTCTCCAGAATGCTTTTTGCCGTGCAGAACTGACGCTCCGAGCCCATTAAACACTAACTCCCTCCTTCCCGCTCCTCGTCACCCCTGGAAACCACCACTCCACTCTCTATGAATCTGACTCCTTTTTTTTTTTTTTTAATTAATTTATTTATGCCTACAGCACTTGGTCTTCCTATGTGGTCTCCCATCCAAGTACTAACCAGGCCCGACCCTGCTTAGCTTCTGAGATCAGACATCGGGCTTGTTCAGGGTGGCATGGCTGTAGACCATGGACTGTGGCTCCACTGGGGCGCGAACCCAGGACCTCTGCGTGTAAAGCAGACGTGCTAAGCGCTACACTATGAAACCACGTCTTAAATCTGACTCCTGCAGGGACCTCCTATGAATGGAATTACATAGTATTTGTCCTTTTGTGTCTGGATAATTTTACTTAGCATAATGTCTTCAAGGTTCATTCATGTTGTAGTATCTCGTTCTCTCTTATAGATATACCAGTTCACATTTGGCTGCTGAGTTCTTAACAAAAAGTTCATTTCTTGATTTGCTTTTCATTAGACTGTTACAAAAAGTCCAGGCCGCTTGGTAGAGATGCGTGGGTCTTGGTCACCATCCAGCCAGTTCTCACAATGATGAAAGCTCAGGAGTATAGAGAAAACACGGGATCCCCTTGGTGGTTCGAAGTCCTGCAGCCGGGAGAGCAAGGCCCAGAGAGTGGCGGACGCCTGTGAGTCCAGCAGGCGCAGGGTGTGCTGTTCGCGATGATGCCGCTCATCTCTGGGGATTTGCTGGCTCAGCGCTGGTCTTAATGACCAGCTGGATCAATGTTCTCAAATGCCAGTTCACAAACTGCCTTTCTGCGAGGCGAGGCCCTCTTAACCTGTTGGTTGGCTTCCTTTGTTATGAAGCGGGTTTAGCTGGTAGTTGCTGAAGGTCATGGAATTTTGTGAGAGCATTATTGAAATGAGACATTTGTGGCGACCGCGCTGCATTGTTTCTGCTAGTAGGAGCCCACATGCCCGCGTTTCACATTTGTAGCTTGGGGTTTTGCCTCGGGGGGATTCTTAGTGAAATACCATCCTCAGCCTTCTTCCACAGAGGATAGCTAGGAGTTTAGTGCTGGGAGAAAAAAGCTGGAAGATGAGAAATGAAGTCGA
>NW_011891073.1:2798-3501 GCF_000151845.1 Pteropus vampyrus
AGAAAGTTTGCATTTATAATAGGCAGATGGCACCAAGAAGTATAGAAAACCCACCTGGTCTCAGACATGGATAGAAGTCATTTGCCACATCAAGTCATACTTTTATGAACAAGTTTGCACAAGTTATAAGCCATGATGTTGAAGTGTGTGAATTTGCCATTTTGTTTACCTGCAAATGATTCCGGTGCCCAGAAGGGAGCAAGCAGGGCCAAGACAGTAACCAGAATATCCACAGCAACCGCAAACAGGCTCTGCATTGTGAAATATGAAGTCCACTTATCACAAGACGAAACTAATGATTTCTAAGGATGCGTTTTGAGAGGGTACACATAACACATGACTGGAAAGGTGTTTCGAGGCCGTCTCGAGGGCCACGTCGAGTACAGGCGAGCGCGCGGAGACGAGCTGGCCCTCACGCTGCTTTCTCTTCTCTTTCAGCACATCAGGGCCACCCATCTGGCCGGGCAGTACCTTCTTCAAGAGAAACGGAGCCCTTCTACAAGGTAGGTCTCCAGAAGCACCTCTCCCCTCTCCCCCTGCCCCACCCCCCTTCAGTACTCCTCTGTGCTTGGTGTCAATCAGGAGAGTTCTGTCCCGTTGAGGAGTGGCCACTGGAGAAGTGTGACTGTTGCGGGTTGGGTCCGTTTGTCCAGTTCTCTTTATTTCTTCCTTACTCATGTCTTCTGGTTGCTATGAATTGTTC
>NW_011891073.1:5076-7045 GCF_000151845.1 Pteropus vampyrus
CTCTTCCTGGTAGCGTTAAAAATTCTCCTAATTATTCTAGTGATTGAGAATGAAATTATTACAGATTTCAGATGCCACTGAATCCACATCCAGTTCAGTACAGCCCATTTTTTTTTGTACATGTGAAAATCAGAAGGATCTTGGAGAGACTTGGGGAGTGTGGGCGGGGATTTGTCAACTTTATTTTTTCTGCAATGTTTCTTCATTTATTGGATCTGTATATAGAGTTCTTGAGACACTTTTATCGTGACAAGATTTTTCAAACTACGTGCATGCTCTTCCTAATTAATTATTTTATGTTCCTTTGGTGGGTGGTACTGGCTCATCAAGAAGTCACTAAAAACCACAAGCAAAAGTTTTACAATGAACATATGGGTATATTAAAAAGGGAGCTGCCCAGTCACACCAGTAAAAGGTTTGAGTTAGAATGAAATAGAGGAAAATGTACCTGACTTATGCTCACCTTCTCATTTTTTATACTTTATATCTTAAAAATGTGGACACATTCCTTCTTTTTCCCTATAGCAAGCAGGAGAACGTTTTTCTAGATATCAGACAGTAGAAAAGAACTCAGTAGGAAAGAACCCAGGTATTTGGGATTGAAGGGACACCCTAAAGAACCCAGTTCCCAGGAGTGGAGTAGAAGGCGAAGGTGGGAGACCTGGGCCCAGGCACCAGCCAGCAGAAGAAAGCGAGCCTGGCTGGGGGCCCTGGATCATAGCAGAAGTGGCTGAACCCGCTCTACTGGGAGATCCTGCTGGGCAGAGTGGCCCGAGGGGTCCAGACTAAAGAATGCAGGAGCGGCAGAATAAGCAGATTTGTCACAGCGTTTTGAGGAAACAGACTGATTTTTGTCAGAAGGTTGGGAGCATAAGAGCTGTCACTTCTTGGGAGAATTGACACTTGACCAAAGACCTCGAAAAATAGGCGTGGGCAGGTGGAAGCAGGAAAAAAACGGGCATTGCAAGAAGAGGAAACAGCCAGAGCGCGTAGGCACGAGAGGATCACGAGAGAAGAGCGATGGGGACTTCATGTGGTAGGTGCGGACAATGAGCGAGTCACGGGCACTTTGGGATAATGACATCACACGCGTCAGGATATGTTTAAAAAGAGTAATGTGATAGCCGAAGAGGAAATTATGGAAGTTAAAACCTGACACGAGTGGAACAAAATGACATAATGGTTACAGTGTTGACTAATAGTTGTTTAGTTTATTAACTGTCGAGCAGAAACGTAGCACAGTTATTTTTTTTCCAGCATAAAACCAATTGCAAGAATTAACTGGAAGTACTCGAGGTCCCATCGAGTGCGGCCTGTGTGTTTTGGTTCTTGCAGAATCATTGGCAAGAGGGCCTGCTGAATCACCTCGCAGTTTTGAGGATAATGGGGTAAGATTTGGTTTGGATTACACCAGGCATGGGTACTTAACATAATTGGTCATTTCATCAATTCACAGTATTTATTTTAAATGCCATTTAGGCTGCTAGAGACGATTTTAGTATGTGAGCAGTTCTCATGGACTAGAGAGCACTTCAGTTCTTGTACAATAGAGACCTAGCAGAGTGCCAGAAGGGGACAAACCCATTGTTTAAAGGAGACCCAGGACGGGGCCAAACAGATAAGTGTGGCTTATTCCAAACCCTGCAGGAGTGGCCAGCTGACAGGTGTCTCCAGCTGTCTCCTCTGCGTGTCTCTCTGTGTCTCTGTTATGGTCTTTATGTGTTTGAAATACATTTTTAGTTTTATTAGTTAATAACATCTCTTAATTTTTTAATTAGAATAATAAAGCATTTTATGTTTTTTCCCTTTTCCAAACTCCCTAGCCGCCACCCCCACCACCACACACACACACACACACACACACACACACACACACTCTCTCTCTCTCTCTCTCTCTCTCTCTCTCTCTCTCTCTCTCTCTCTCTCTCTCTCTTACCCATCAGACTTAACATTAGGTGCCTTAATTTAA
>NW_011891073.1:11395-11800 GCF_000151845.1 Pteropus vampyrus
AGCTGTACCCCTGCTCTAAAACTGACGTGCACAGTGGGCGCGTAGGTAGTGAGCAGAAGAGCGTGGGTTTCGTGCCGAATCAGCCGGGTTTGAATCCCTGCCTCTCTGGACACCAGCTGTTCGACCTGGGGCCTCAGTTTCGATCGTCTGTAAAATGGGGCTGTGAGATGTATCTCCCGGAATCATCGTGGCGATTAAACGAGAACGAGAACATGAAAATGCTCATCCCGTCCAGCGCCAGGTCCCACACACATGCTTGATGAACGTTAAGGTTTTTAGCCTTTGACGCTGTTTCATGCCTAAGGTTTCTGGTCATTAATCTTGATCCTTATATTCAAGGTGAAAGTTCCAGAACTCCTTGAAGGAGGGGTCTCCCAGACTCCTCTCCTTTGTATGGTTCCCGTC
>NW_011891074.1:0-614 GCF_000151845.1 Pteropus vampyrus
CTGCTGTTTTAGACGTTCTACTTCCTCTCGAGACAAGGTTGGCTATTTAGTTCCATGATAATTTCACTATGTCTGGATTGTAAAATGTCTTCTACAAACTATTATTCATCTCCTTCCACCTTGAATTTTTGGTATTTGTGCCTTCACACTATTTTTTCCTGTTCAGATTCATGTAGTTTGGATCTTATTGCTTTTTAAAGCACCAATGTTTGCATTTATTGAGAGACGGTGTACTCTGGGATTTATTTATGTGTTTAAATACGTGATTTCTACGTTCAGTAATAAATGCCCAATTGTGGTGAGTTTTATGACTATTTAAAAGGAATGTGTACCCTCTACTTGTTCAGTTTCAGTACTGAAACTTAAATTAGACCAAACTCATTAAGTGTGATATCCTACATTTTCCCCTTTCATTCCATTTCATCTGTTAGTTTCTGAGATTTAAGTTAACGTCTTTTATTGCGATTGAGAATTTTCTACCTCTCTTTATTTTCTTGGCGTGTTTTAAGCTATACTGTTGGGTACAAGGACGTTCGCGACGGACACTCTTGGCGCATTAGCCCTTTTCATTATCTGACTCCCCCGTGGCTGCCTGGCCATTTCCTGGCTGTCCC
>NW_011891074.1:2704-5230 GCF_000151845.1 Pteropus vampyrus
CCACTCTTTTTTTTTTGCTTCTAAGAGTAGAGCCTTAGACTATGGATTTTTAGACTTCTAACACAAGCATTTAATACTAAAAATTTCCTTCTAAGTACTGCTTTTGCTAGAGCTGCAAAATTTTATGCTGTTTTTTTAAATTTTAGTTTAAAATATTTCTAATTTTCCTTTGCTTTTCCTTTTCTTTGACGCATTGGACAATTTAAACATATTTTGTATACTTCCCAAATACTTGGGAACATAAATGTATTCCTACTGTTTATTTTAATTTAATATCACCATGTCAGATTCTTTGCCTCATCTACTTCAACATCTATTATTAGGGACGTGCAAACTTAAGATTGTTGTATCTTCTTAATTAATAGACCAATCTCTCTCTCTCTCTCTCTCTCTCTCTCTCTCTCTCTTTCTCTCTATTCCTGTTCTACGTTGTCTGATACTAAGATAGTCACTGTAGCTTTCTTATGTTAGTGTTTTCATTATATGCCCTTTACCACATTTTTATTTTAACTTGGCTCTGTTTAATATATAAGCTCGTTTCTTATAGACAATATATAGTGGGGTTTTGCTTTTCTAGCAGGTACAAAAATCTCTGCCATTTAACTGGTGATTTTAGATCTTTTACATTTAACGTAACCATTGTCAAGGTTTGGCTAAGTCTATCGCATTGCTAGTTGTCCCATTTGTCCATTTCCTTTGTTTATCTCTTCCTGACTTTTTCAGACTGAGATTTAAAAAAATAATTCCACTTTATCTCCATTACAGACTTATTAGTTATACCTCTTTTTAATTATATATAGTTTAGTGGTCTTTAGTGTTTACAATATGAAATTGTAATCCAATAGAATGGACATTTAAGTATCATATCCGCCTATATAATACAAGACCCTTATGAGTGGGTTTCCATTTGCCCGTGTCATGCATTTTATTTCAACATATGATATAAACCTCATAATATATTATTACATTTTAGCTTTAAATGGTCAATTTTTCTTTAAGTTTTTTAAAATCGAGAAAAAGAACTTTATTGTTTTAATTGATTAATTAAATTTTTTTTGAGAGAAAGAACTTTAAATTTACTTACCTATTTATCATTTCTGGGCTCTCTGTTCCTTTTTGTGGGTCCAGGTTTCCATCGAGAACTGTTTAACTTCAATGTGAAGATTTTAACGAATGTGGCTTGTAGTAGAATCTACTGGTGATAAAGCGCTTCAGCTTTTATTTATCTGGAAAAAAAAATCTTTATTTTGCCTTATTTTTGCAAAACATTTTCCTAGACACAGAATTATAGGTCGACTCCTTCCCCTATGTCAGTGCTTTATCGGCGTTTTTCATTGTCTTCGGGCCATTGGTCGTCAGGAGAAGTCTGTCATCACTGTCACCTTTGTACCCTGCATCACGTGGCTCCGCCCTCAACCTCTGGCTCCCTTGTTTGGTTCTCTTTGCATTTGTCCTGAGTGGGCTTTGATGAGTTTTTTTCCATCTCTGTGTTCAGAGTCTTTGTCATTTTTTAAAAATTTTGATCATTATTTACTTAAATATATTTCTGACACTTGCCCTCTTTTAGCGATTCCAAATTTACATAGATGGTTAGAAATTTTTTATAGGTCACTGAGGCTCTAGTTTTGTTTGTTTGTTTAGTTTTTCCTCCCTCTTGGTGCTTCTTTTGGGATAAATTATATTTATCCAAATAATCAGATAAATTACACTTGTCCAAATAATCGGATAAATTACATTTGTCCAAATAATCGGATAAATTATATTTGTCCAAATAATCGGATAAATTATATTTGTCCAAATAATTGGATAAATTATATATCTTCCATATAAAATAAGAACTATATAAAATAATTCAAATAAATTATATATTTTCAGTTCCCTAATCTTTCACCCTGCCATGTATAGCTCTATATCATTTTTCGATGGCTGCATTATATTCCGCGGTGCGAAGGTAGAATCCCATAATTGATTCACCCATTTTCCTAACGAAAGACATCATATTGTTTCTAATTGTTTGCTATCTACAGTGATCTTATAACAAACATCTTTATACATATGGTCACATAATTTTATTTCTGTGCTATAGGGCCCCAGGTCCGAAATCGCTAGGTCAAAAGGCATATGTACTTTTAAATTTCAAAATTATTGCCAAATGTTGCTTTTCAAATACCCTGTCTCAAATGTGTCTATTTGATTACACACGTAACTTACACAACATAATTAACATCATGATTCCATACACTTTATTTCTGTAGCGTTTTTTTTCTTTTTCTGTTAGCTCGCCTGCCTCCTCCAACCCTCCTCGGCCCCCTAAATTATACTTTCCAGTGCTGCTTAATCTGCTAAATCCACCCAGTGATTTTTCATTTTAGATACTGACTTTTTACCTCTAGAAGTCCTTTTTTAGATTTTTACTAGGTATAGAGTGGGAAAAGCATAACATAGAGAGTTGAAGATAAAATAAATCAATGACCAAACCAAACAACACAGCCAAACCTGCGTGTGTACGTAGGTAACGATAGGTAC
>NW_011891074.1:6049-7306 GCF_000151845.1 Pteropus vampyrus
GAGCTGGCACGTGCCCCTCAGGACAAACCCTGCTGCTGGGAACACCTTGTTTTAGACTCTTGGTGTGACTTGGTGTCATTTGGTTCAAATTTGGATTGTTTTTGGAATAGCAAAGAAGCCCATTGCGATTTTCTGGCAAAGCCGGGGTTCCTCCATCGCTCCAGCAGCTTCTCTGCGCGCTGAGCCTGTGCAGGGGTGCGGGGCCCTGCGATGTCCCGCGGGAGGATGGGGGCGGTCCCCGCCTCCCGCTCATGTTCCAGGGAAATGCCAGCTTCCTGCAGACCCCTGTTCCCTGTGCTCCGTCTGCCACCCTCTCTGGAGTGACAGTGTATCTGTCAACTCACCGCCCCAGAGTCAGGGGCCACGTGGAGAATTCCCGAGGCTGGAACAAGATGTACACAGACCCCAAGATCGCAATGTTAGGGCACACCTAGGCTAAAACCAAAGCAATGTCTCCACGGTAGCCAGGTGACGAATCACCAATCTCTAACTGAGCAAGTGCGTGAAAATGGCGTAGGCCCTTTGAATAAATGCAAACTCCCAGTACGTCCGCGGTGGCGAGGGTCCTGGCACAGCCTGGTGCGATCCGGGTTCTTACCCCTATATACTCGATGTCTATACTCGGACTAAGTGGCTGAGCACCTGTCGACACACCGAGCGAGGGTCTTAAGCTGGGGACGCAGATTTAAAGACGAGAGTAACTGGGGTTCTGGGGACTTTTCAGTGACTGGCCCGAGGGTGAGAAATAGCGTTATCAGTACACTCTGGGGGCCGCCCCCAACCCGACGGAAGGCAGGGTCGACTCCAGGAGAGATTTATTCGGGGGTCCCTTCAAGGGGTTACTCACTGGGGTGCAAGCGGCCTCTTCATGAAGCCATCTCACCGCGTAGGAATCTCGGGGGGGGGGGCGCTGTCACGTTCAGCTTCAGGTGTGGGCGCCAGCAGGGACGTCGCAGTCGCCTGCTCTGCCCCCATCACCCCTCGTTCCCGGCTGGGCGCGCGCACCGCAGACTCCACCTGCGCAGGTGCTGGGACGCGGGGAAGGGTCGGCAGTGGGGCCGCCTGTGCCCGCCGTCCTAGGCTCGCAGATGGCATTCTCTCAGTCTCGATAGGATTAGAGGCCCTCTTATGACCTCATTTAACCTGAGTTACCTCTTTATAGAGGCCACCGTATGAAGTTAAAGCTTCAACATCAGAACTTGGGCACAATTCAGCCTGTAACGGAGGACAGGAAGCAGAAACGGTGGAGCAGGGCGC
>NW_011891074.1:8715-9069 GCF_000151845.1 Pteropus vampyrus
AGTGAGACTGGGGGTCAGCACGCGGAGTCGCCTTCTGGAAAGTCTGTGCATGGATGTCGCGCAGACTTCAGGCAGGGGCCCGGCCGGGCCGGGCTGAGTCCTGGGTCCGCGCTGCGCCTGCTCCTCCAGCCGCTCTGCCGGGTCCGGGACCCCGGTGGCTCCAGGCGCCGGGCACGCCCGCTCCCGCTTCCTCTGCTGAACGAGGTGGCGCCGTGCAGTGTCTGTCTGAGGCAGAGCTACGTCATCCATTCCATGCCTGTTATTCCTTGGTCCAGGGCAGAAATGCGGTCTACAGAAACCAGATTATTGTTTTTCTTTTTCATAATTTCTGTCTATTTTTGTAGATTTTTAAAA
>NW_011891075.1:0-323 GCF_000151845.1 Pteropus vampyrus
AAACACTGTCCACCCTGTCCCCAGGCTGCAATAGTTCTGGCTGCAAATAAGTGCACGAGGATGCCCCTCGCCCACCACACGGGGACTCTCGTGGGCGGCAGGGTGCTGTCCTGTGCTGACTGTGACGTTCGCGGGGGCTAGCAGCTGGGACCCGGCGGCCCTGCAGGAATTGTCTTTAGCCTCATTTCACAGAGAAGGCGATGGCCCCGGAGTCTGCCAGCCCAGCCCAGAAGCTCGGAGCCTTCCCTTCCTGGTCTGCGAATGGGGATGCCTGTGTCACCCGGCTCGTGGCTGGGACGTCAGGATGGCGGGGGGCAGGGGGG
>NW_011891075.1:3268-4982 GCF_000151845.1 Pteropus vampyrus
CCAGCACCCCATGACGAAAAGCACCCACGTGACCTGGGAGGCGCCTGACGTTCTGGATTTGATTGTCCTTGAATTTGTTACATTCCGGGGTGGGGGGGTGGATTTCCCTGGGTTTGAGCTGTCCATGGAAAGGGGACCCCACAACTCACATCCCTGTGATTAATAAAAGATGCCAGCCCCTCTCTGAATCCCCATGTGCTTGCAGAGACACCCAGCTCGTCTGACGCCCCAGGTGAGGCTGTGCGGTGGGGGGAGACGCCTCCTCCTGGCTCTGACTCATCCTCTTCCTGCTCCATAGTGGGCACCCACCTTTGGCTGAGTCTCTCTGGGAGCCCGGAAGAGCTGGCCAGTGCTCAGCGTCCCCAGGGGCCGGCCATTCCGAGCACGTCCGATGCCTTGGCTTGCATTCCAGCCCCTTGCTGCCTGCTGCAGCCCACCCCCCCACACACTGCCACCAAGCCTCCCCTGGCTGCAGCCGGGCAGACCTCCTCTGCACGGGTCCCAGGCCGGGGTCCAGCCCTCGCAGGCTCGGCCTGAGCGCAGGGCAGAAGGAGCCATGCCACGTGGTCATCGGCGGGAAGGCTCTGGACTCAGGCCCTGGCGATCTTCCTCTCCTCCTGCTCCGTACGCTCACGTGACGACAGAGCGCGGTGCCCCCGGCCTCTGCCCCATCGGCTCCCAAACGTTTGTGTATTTGAGTATTCGATAATTCCCTCAGAAGTGCTATGTGCAAGTATAGGTCATTTAAGACAATTGTCCATCGAAACACATCAATGTTGCAGGCACTGGATTTTGAGGGAGTCAGCTTCGGCCGACAGAAACGTCTGGTAGGGCCGACCCTGTAAGCAAGTCGGGAGGTGTCACCTCCCCAGCAGCACCTTCGCTTCGGAGAGTGGCAGTGGGCTTCTGCCAACTGTCTCGCTGAGTTTTGCTGTTCTTCGCACGGTGGTCAGATAACTCCTCGAAGGGATAGGAAAATCGATGATGCACCGGGGAAAAAAATAAATTAAAAAAGCCTGGCATCCCGCAAGATTTCCACCCGTGTGGGCGAAACCCGTCGTGACTCTCTGTGCTGCTTGAGAGGACGTCATCGCCTCCCTGCGGTTGTGGCAGTGGCAGGTGTTCCTCACGTGATCGAGGCCCACGACTGTGCCCACGCCGAGTAAGGGGAGACTCTAAGGCGGGCAGCCCAGCGAGCCCCCAGGGACCCGGAGAGACCCCAGGCAGGACCCAGTGCATCTCGGGTTCCAACAGAGGAAACGCTCATTTCTCTGGACCCTTCACCACCCTGAGACTTAAGGGTAGCGACTCAAAACTCCTTTAAAAAGCTGCCTGCATCTACCAGCTTTTCTTCCCTTTGGGGTTGAAAACAAGGTACATTTACTTAAATAAATCTAAAAACCAATTTAGGTACTTAACAGCTTAAATAATCAATACTTATTCTTAGAGTAATTCCTTCGATGCTCCCACCAGAAGCCTCGTTGCGTCAATGGGGAGACATTCCAGGACCAGCCGAGGCCGACCGCGGTCTTGCCGGTCAGAGGTGACATCGGCACGGGCACCAAAGCCTTGCCCGGTGCCTGATTCGCGGGGGTGTCCGGGGCCCCCTTCCGGCTTTGAAGCTTGTCCGTGTCGTCCAAAGCACTCGACCACTGCAGGGACTGGTGGCATGTTTGCCTCGAGAGGCTCCACAGTTTGTCTCCAGAAGGTGAAC
>NW_011891075.1:9617-14238 GCF_000151845.1 Pteropus vampyrus
GTGGCTTCTTTTATGTCGGAGGCACTTGGTCTGCGGCCCAGGTCGAAGCCCAGTCAGTCATCAGCAGCGCGGCCCCGTCACCCGGTGGAGCGGTCCCATTTATCACGAAAACATCGTTCAAGTTACACCCCGACCCCCCGGCAGGACCGTCTCCCCACGCAGGTCTCTTTCCGTAACGGCGCATTTCGAGCATCGTCTCTGGCCCCGTGAGTGAGGGTTGCTCGGATCCCTCCTTATACAAACGGGCAGGCACGCAAACGTCTTCGCTCCGGTTTGGGGGGGCTGCCGCAAAGCCACGGCTCTGACGTTCTGAGGTTTGCGTGCTCGCTTCGGGGGCAAATCAAAGTGCCACACATGTGACGGATGGGGGAGTCCTGCAGAGCTGACGCCAGCGCTCAGATCTCGGGTGGCCTTTTCAAACGGCACTCCTCGTGGGCTCAGCCTGGACCCCGGAAACAGTATCACTGACCCCACTTAAGACATTGATGCAGGGGGGCCATGCTGACTTCCTGGAGGTCCCTGAGGGCGCAGGGCTTCCCGGTGTCCGGCCAGCGGCCCAGGCTGTGCTCGGCCCAGCTTCCCTTTCCACCTCTCTGGACGTCCCCGTGCTCTGCCCTGCCGGGCCCGAGGGTGCGGGCGTGGGCGGTGGCAGGCCAGGCTCCGGGGGGCAGGGCGACCTCCATTCTGGCTCGGGCTGGCCGTAGAGGAGCTCGCGCCCTGCTCTGCCTCTTCGGTAGAAATTAGACTCCTAGGGTTTCAGACCTGCAGGGCCCAGAGCAGCCAGAAATGTCTGCATTTTTCAGAAGAGAAAACTGCCAGCCCCTTGATTCGTTCAGAAACATTTGCCGAGTGTGTAGGTACCACACGCTACGACGCGCCCCACAGCTATTTGCTGAGGTCATTTCAGGAGCCTGTGTGCAAACGCCTGTTCACACGGAGTCAGTTTACCTCTCTCCACTTTCCCAGACAATACCTGTGCCTGTGGCCGCTCGTCCTAGGTTGCCCATCCCCGAGAGCGATGCTTTCTCGTCTGTTCTGCTGGCGGAGCTGCTCTCGGTCGCCTCAGCCTCCAAGGCCAGCCGCCTGGGGGAGTGACACCGCACTCCCCGGGGAACCTCGCCACCCCCACACGTAAGTCACACCGGGTCATTTAAATATTTCTTCTTCCTCCTAGGTTGTAAGCTCTCATGCTGCTTTTGCGAAGTACAGTGAGGTGGGCAGGTAGGCGTAAAGCGTGCAGGTCGCATCGGACGCACGTGCGCCCAGCGGCGATGGCTCGAAGTCTGTCTGGCTTGAGAAAGGAAAGGAAGGGGGACTTGCGAGAGGATGCTTGAGGCGGAGCGTCCACAGCACGCGGGCCACTTCGCTGGATCAGCTGGGCCGTTCCGGGCAGCATTTTGGCTGAAGAAGACATTCTGGGCCGGGCTGGTGCGGCCCGGCCATCTGAACGATCGCGTGAACGGCCACGTGAGGCAGAGGACACCGCGGGGCTGTCAGGGGGAGGGCGGCACTTCTCCCTGTCGCCCAGCTCACCAGCTCGTGCGGACGAGCACGCCAGGGTCAGAGCCCAGGAATTCGAGGAGAAAACAAAGGGTTTTTGGCCAGTCGCGCAGCACGGGGAAGCTGGGGCGGGGACCAGCCGCCTTCGACGGCAGTCGCTGGCCGGTGGCCGCAGCCCTCGCCATGCAGGCTTTTCCTGTGTACCCGCCTGTGGGGCGGCTGGCCCCCCACCACAGGCAACTAGAGAATTTCAAGGAAGCAGTGTTTGTCAACAGCTGAGTTACCCCCAGGTGGAAACTTCTAGGAAAAAAAAATAGTTTCTATTCTATGCTCAGAAAATCCTGATGCAGATCTCATTCTCCCTTTGGCCCACGGGACCCCAGAGAATGGAGGGTGCATCAGTTGTGGACCTGACCAGGTGGGTACGGGTGGGCGGGGCTGCGTCGCCCTTCAAGCCTCTCACGATGACCCTCCGCGCCCCGTTGTCTGCCCCCACCCCAGGCACTTCCCAGAAACGTAGCCGTCTCAAGCACCCCCCGAGGAGATAGGCTGAGAAATCCTACAATTTGGGGGACTTTGTTGCAACTGCTCGGTCCGCCTGCCGTGGCCGCCCCTGGATTTGGGGCTTGGTTTCTGCACTGGGGGACATGTGCACCCACCAGCAAATGCTGCAGCTTTGCTGGGAAGGGTTTCACTGGCTTCCTGTGGACGTGGCAGGGACGGCTCGCGGTGACCATGACTGGCCTTCCCACGCCGTGCTGTGGTTGGCAGCTCGGGTCACCGCTGTGGGTAGCTGGATGGCCCCTGGCTGTAGGGCTGGCTGGCAGGGGTCGGGGGGAGCGGGCGCTGCCTTTCCATGGTCCCTGACTCATGCCGTGTCCCGCCTCACCCCAGATCAGTCTGTACCCTTCTTCCCTCTCCGTGACCCCCATCAACACCTGCCTTCTCTTTGTCCTTCTCCCTCTGGGCCCTGGTGGTTCCAAGTGGGGACGTGGGGCCAGTTCACACTCCACAGGCGCCAGCGGCCACTGTGCTGACCCATCCAGGGAGGCCAGAGTCTCCCAGAAAGTCACCTGCGGGGACAGGGACCGTGGAGTTTCTAGGAGACGTGGCCGGAGGTGGCTCCGAGCGCCTTCAAAGTGGCACTCCCAGGGCTGGCCATGCCGGGACTGCAGAGGAAGTGGCGAGGGAGGTCTCCGGCCATGCCGGGACTGCAGAGGAACGGGCCTTCCGTCTGCAAGGTCCCTGGCCCCACGTCCCTCGGACCTGAGAACCCAGCCTTGGGCTTCGGAGCCGGCCCGGGACTCGGAGACACAGGCCTTTTCTTGGGATGACCTTCCCAATGGTTAAAATGAATCTACTTCCGCAGGGGTCCCTTCCGCCAGCTGTCCCCACCTGCCCACCGCCAGCCGCATCCTCTCGGGAACACGCACCTCTGCTAACGCACTCTGACACCGGCCGGCCGGAGCCCACGGGGCCCCGCGGACGTCCCCCAAAGTGCTGTCTGGCTCCTGTCAACGCCGCTCCCGTGGGGCACGCTGTCCCGCTGGAGTCCAGGGGAGGAAGGCAAGAGGCAGCCGCTTCTGGGGCTGAGCAGGGAGGTTCGGACGTGCGTTATTTCCCTGTTGCACCGAGGAGGTAGACTTCAAGGTGAACTACTGGTGCCCGAGCCTGCCCGACGCCAAGCCCCGAGCGCAGGCGGACTCGAGAGCACATGCTGGCCTGCTGCCCCTTCCCGCGGCGAGTCCGCTGTGAACTTGCCACGCGCTCCGGGACCTTGGGCTCACGGCCTAAGTCATAGAAGAATAATCAGAACAATTACTGGAGGAGGCCAGGTCAAGTATGCTGGCGTCTTCTCTTAACTATCTGGTCATCTTTACACATTTTAAATAATTTTTTTATATTAACCAAACACTGCTACTTTGTATCCAGGATATTTATTTTATATAAGATAAAATCATTCTTTGTATCATGAGCAGTCATTCAAAGTCAATAATCACAGTAATTAAGACTTTCTGGCCCTGTCGAGTACGGATGGCACTTTTAGGCCAGCGGGGGCGAGTTTCCTAAGCCAGGCGTCCGCGGGTGACCTGGGGGGTGGAGCCACGCGAGCAGCTCACGAGGGCATGGGGACCTTGGCACGTGTTTGTCCTTCGCTCAGTTGCTTCTGCAGGGCTGAGGCGAGGACAGGTGGAGGGCCGCTCCCCGGCCGGAAGTCTGTGGCGGGAGGGCCCACGTGGGCGGGGACTCCGTGGGGCGGTCAACCCTCAGGGGCGGGGCCTGGGACGCTCCCTGCACACAGGCAGCTTCTTCACGGCTCCGGCACAGGTTGCCGTCACCTGTACGACCCCCAACGCCTCTGCCCGGCCTCTCTCCCTTCTCACCTGGTTCCCGCACAGGCAGGAGCCAGGTGCTGGCAGCACTCAGGCTCGGATCCCACCTCGGGAATCGTTAGGGCTGATGTCCTGGGCACAGGTGTCACCTGCTGCCGGTAGCTAACTCTGTCTCCTTATCTGCACGTGGAGTTAAACCACCACTTTCACTCAGGGTTGCTGGGGCAGAGCCGACGTGTTTGTCAGAGGATCTGATGCAGATGACGGGCGGAGTCCTCTCGTCCGAGGGTTCCGCACATCGTAACTGCTGAGCAAGATGAAAAATGGTAAAAAAGAACAGCCGTGTGCCCCCCCCAGGCACGACCCACACGCACAGCGCACGTGCCCGCCCACAGCCCCGGCCCTATTTCCGCCCAGCTCCAAGGTCAAGGTCTGGGTACAATTCTGCGGATAGTAGATGCGTGGGGGTGTGCCTGCAAATACCTTTTCTCAATGAAAACGTTAAACAAGGCGGACTACTTGAAAACAGCCATTTAGAAGGCCAGGTTGCACGAAATTAACAAACACCTCGATGGACAGTTCTGCCCCAGAAGGAAGCATGAGACAGGTCTGACTGGGCCTGCCCTCCGGGAGCCGGGCCCCGCAGCAGAGGCAAGACGTGGGGAGAACCGTGCTCGCTTGCCAGGCACACCTGGGAGGCAGGTGTTCAGGACGGGAGGTGACAGAGCTAAGGGGGGCAGAAGATTCCAGAATGGAGGGTGCTCACCTGCTACCAGGCTGTTAGTCGT
>NW_011891075.1:17413-17835 GCF_000151845.1 Pteropus vampyrus
GGGGAGGTCTACGGGCTGTCCCTGTTCTCTGTCCACTCGCCAGAGGACCGCGCTGAGGGCAGAGGCTGCTCTGCAAAGCCTTGGTCCCAGGGGGGGTGTCCTTACCGGCCCCCCGGTAGGGCGGGTGTGATGTGCGGTGGGACAAACAAGCACAGTCCCTTCTGGACACAGGGCTGGAGCGGGGACGGTGGGGCATTCGAGCAGAGCCCTGGGGAACGTCCCACCGGACGGGAACCAATTTGGGTATTATCGTTATTATCAATTACTGTTTGTGGCATCCCCCCCGGCGGCCCCGGCGGGCTCCGGTTCAGCGTTTCAATGAGACCTTATCTGTCCAGTTCCCGCCAGCGCCCCGAGTTTTGTCCGAGTCACCCTCCATGTGATGCTCGAGTGATCCGGAGATTCTGGAACTGAACCTTTCT
>NW_011891076.1:0-1485 GCF_000151845.1 Pteropus vampyrus
CCACCCTACTCAGAACCATCCAGAAAGTTCTAGATAGGAAAAGACTAGCAGAATCATGGAAGGGGAACTGGATGCAGCTCTCTGACCCAACCAGACAGCTGATGCTCACAGATGCTCCTTTGTGCCAGGCCCCCTGCTGAACTTCTTACAGATAGTAGACTGATTTAATCCTCACCGCATCCCCTTGAGCCGATTCTGTCAGATGAGAAAACAGAAGCTTACAGAGGTTCAAGTGCACACACAGAAGTCATGGATGCCGGATTCGACCGCGATTCTTTTGCTTAGTGTTCACTGCTTTAATCAGGCCACACTACCTAGCAGAAGTGCCTTGATCAGATTGAACCAGGTCCTGGAGCCACAGTTAGGCTCCATGCCGGCCAGGCCATCCCAGCAGTCGGAGCTCCCAAACTCTGAATTTCTGCCTGGTCCGGCCATAGGTCTTTAGTCACCGGACCTGAGCTAGTGGGGGCTAGGCAGTGCTTGAGAAAGACGTGCTTTCTATACCCCTTACTGCGTCAGGCACAGGCTCTCTGGATAGCTAATTGTCGTAGAACTCGAGTGTGCTTTAGAGACACACACACACATGGCCTTGAGTCTCAGGTGAGCTGTGCAACCATGGGAAGGGAATTTAACCCTGTTAAGCCTCATTCATTAAATACATAGGGACTGCCTGCCTTGTGCCAGGCTCTGGGCATGGGAAGATGAACCCCACACCATCCTTGCTGCCTTCTTGAAGCTCACTTTTGCGGAAGGGGAAGCTCTGGGCACGGGGAGCTCAGTGGAGGACCCCATAAGGTAAGGGGGAAACTTCAGGAAAGTCTGGGCAGAGTCTGTTTGTTTTAAAGCTTTATTAAGATATAACTGATATACAAAAACGTGATGTATTTAAAGTATATTTTTTAAAGAATTTTAATAAGTACGCCGTGAAAGCATTATCGCAATCAAGATAATGAACTTACTCACCGCTCCCCAGTTTCCTCATGGTTTTTCAAATCCCCCCACCACCTTCCAACGAGGTAACCACTGATCTGATTAGATTAGCCTGAATTGTCTAGAATTTTCTATAATTCTATATACATCTTATGTACAAGTTTATGTAAGTGTAATTAGACAGGAAGCCTTTTTTGGAGTGGGACAGGCTGGCTTCTTTTAATCAGCATAATCATTTCAGAATCCATTCATGTTGTTGCATCAATCAGTGGATCATTTTTTTTTTTTTAATTGCTGAATATCCAGTGTATGTTACACCACAATTTGTTTATTCATTCACCTGCCAATGGACATAGGGTTGCTGCCATTCTGGAACGATTACAAATCAAGCCACTGTGACCATTCGCGGACAAGTCTTTGTGTGGACACGCGCTTTCGTATCTCATTGGTAAATACCTAGGGGCGGAATGGCTGGGTTGTATGGTAGGTGTATGTTTTGCCTTTTACAAAATTGCCAAACTGTTTCCCAAAGTGATTGTGCTTTTTTTTTTTTTC
>NW_011891076.1:3232-3569 GCF_000151845.1 Pteropus vampyrus
CATAGGACTGAGCTGCTGCCTCCTGTCCCCCGACCCCCCGTTCCAGTAAACTGGCAGTTCCATCTTCCAGTTCGTGGAAGTGGAGTTATCCTTAACTCCAGTCCTCTATCACATCCCACCCCCTATTCTTCTGAAAATCTTGACGGCTCTGCCCTTAAAATATGGATGTCCTAAGCCACTTCTCACCCCGTCCTGTCCTGTCCAAGCCACCGTTTTCTCGCCCCTGATTATTGTAGTAGGTAGCCTCCCGCCCTTGGCCTTCTTCAGTCCAGTCTCACCATTGATCCCAGCAAAACCAAAGTGAGATCCCATCACTCCTCCACTCCAAACCTGCAGT
>NW_011891076.1:3619-5686 GCF_000151845.1 Pteropus vampyrus
CATAGGACTGAGCTGCTGCCTCCTGTCCCCCGACCCCCCGTTCCAGTAAACTGGCAGTTCCATCTTCCAGTTCGTGGAAGTGGAGTTATCCTTAATTCCAGTCCTCGATCACATCCCACCCCCTATTCTTCTGAAAATCTTGACGGCTCTGCCCTTAAAATATGGATGTCCTAAGCCACTTCTCACCCCGTCCTGTCCAAGCCACCGTTTTCTCGCCCCTGATTATTGCAGTAGGTGGCCTCCCGCCCTTGGCCTTCTTCAGTCCAGTCTCACCATTGATCCCAGCAAAACCAAAGTGAGATCCCATCACTCCTCCACTCCAAACCTGCAGTCTCCCCCTGCTCACAAAAGGTCCTTGCAGCAGCCGCAGGCCCTGAGGGATCTGCCCCGTCTCTCCCTGCTCTCATCTCCCGCCCACCTTCCCCCTCTCTCTGTGCCAGTCACGCTGACCTCCACTCTGCTGCTTTGATCCACCTGGGGGCTTTGACTTGTTCTCGATCTGGGGAGCCTTTTCCTCTCCTGCCCAAAACAAGCCCCCTCTCACGCCTTGCAGCCAGCCAGCCTGACCAGCCCGTGATTTAACAACACTGCAGTCACTGGGTCCTTGAGAACACTTTGCATCTCTCTGACTTCTGCCACGTCTCTTCTGCCTCAGCCAGGTAAAGTTCTCCCCTTTTAAGGGCTCAGGTGATTAGCCGGAGCCCACCCAGAGAATCCGGGATGATCTCCCTATCTTAAAATCTGTAACCTTCAAGACATCCACAAAGTCTAATGAACCTATGCAATGGTAATAGAACATATTCATAGGTTCCAGGTATTAGGGCATGGACACCTCATGGTTTGGTGAGGATGAAACTAGACTCTGAGTGGGAGAATGCTGGCTCAGACCTCAATGTTTCCTTCCAGTTTCCACCCACATTTGTCTTCCGTGCCCTCTGCCCCTTTTCTGGGTCATTTTCCCTATGTGTCCAGACTTCCTCCATTGGGATCCTGAGTGCGCATGCTCTGTCGAGGTGGGCTTCCAGCCTCTCCTGCTTTGTATCTCCAGCGCTCATACAAGATGGACTCAGTCTAGCTGCTCAAGCGGTGACTCTGAAAGGAAAGCCCAGACTCTGGGGGGCTCTCTGACAGACTAAAGCTTTAAGGGAGGTAGTGCCAGGCCCCCTGCTGGGAGAGGGCAGAAGGGAGCCATGGAGGGCCCCTCCCCATTCATACTCTCTACTGCTCCCGAAAGCTGAGGCTCTGCCCTGGGTATGAGGAAGACAGGCCTGTATTCTTTCCTAGTGCTGTCATGACATTCCACCAACATAGGGGGTTAAAACACACAGATTTATTCTCTGGAGCTCTGGAGGTCTGAAGTCCTAAAAATGGATCGGCGGGGCTGCATTGCTTTTGGAGTTCAAAGGACAATCTGCTTCCTCACCTTGTCTAGCTCGAGGCTGTCTGCTTTTCTTGGCGCCCAGCCCCTAACTCCATCTTCAAAGCCAGCAGCAGAATATCTTCCAGTCTCTCTGTCCTTCTGCTTCCTTTGTCACATCCTTTTCTGAACCTGTAACCCTGCAGCCTCCCTTTTATAAAGACTTTTGCGATTACATTAGGCCCATGAGGATAATCCAGGATAATCTCCCTATCTCAAAATCCTTAATCACCTGTGAAATCCCTTCTGCCATGTAAAATAACATATTCACAGGCTCTGGGGATTAGGATGTAGACATCCCTTGGGGGGCCCTTATTCAACAGACCATAGGAGGAGAAAGAATACTGTTTGGATCATTCTTGTTGCTTGAAGACAGGGAAAGGGAACTCAGGAAACTGGATCAGCCTGGGGAAGGGCTGCAAGCTCCACAGTGAGACAGAGGGGAGAACCAGAACAACTCGGACCTGGCCTCCTCTGCCCCCGGGTGGTTCTCGGGGGTGGGGAGCCTGTTCTAGCCAAGTCAGGGGCTCCCAGTTGGAATGAGGAGCAAGCCCGGGCTGCAAGCTAGGAACGCTTGGTCTTCGGAGGCTCTGTGTCCAATGGGGCAAGTCTTGGGGCCTCTGCTCCCCTATATTCAATAGGAAGGGGTC
>NW_011891076.1:7961-8279 GCF_000151845.1 Pteropus vampyrus
GGCGGGGGCGCCGGCGGGGGAGCCCCTGCCCTCCCGACCCTCCGGACAGAGCCGAGAAGCCGCCAGTTCCTTGGGCTTGGGAGTCAGGACGAGCTGGGTTCTAATCCTGCTTGTGCCCGTGCGGGTAGTTAGAGAGATGAAAGGTGATTTACACGCCCGGCTCCCTGGCCGGGGGGCCGGTGACTTCTGGGAGTGTCGCTTTGTTTTTGGTATTGGACCTTTCTGAGTGTGCTTGGAGGTGCCCTCTGCTTCCTTGGGAGCCTGGGTGAGTGTGTGGTTCTATTTCCAGAGCCCACTCTTAGCAGAGTCCATCTCTCA
>NW_011891077.1:0-2524 GCF_000151845.1 Pteropus vampyrus
TCAGAGGAAGAAGCCAGTCATGGTTACAGGGTCCTACCTGTGCAGCCGCATCTTCCCCTGTGGTCTTCAGAAGAGCCCCTGGGGCTGGCAGTACGACCCCTCATCTACGTGTGGGAACAGCAGAACCCCAAGGCCTGGGAACAGAAGAATGGCCAGGATCGAAGGGGAAGGATCGCAGCGCTGGCAGTGGTGAAGCCAGACCTCCCGGCCGCGTGACTCTCAAACCCTTAGCTTTTCACTGCAACATGCCACCTTCCCTACAGCGCAGCCCCACGTGCAGAACCAGCCCCGAACGGTCCTGTCCTGGTTCTGAAACCATACTGAGCTGCTTTGCAGAGACAACGGACCAACACCGCGGGCCATGCAACGGAAGCAGGCGCAGAGGAGAGAACTTTGACCTCTAGCGGCACCCGGAACCAAACTCCACCCCTCCCCGCGGAACCAAAGCAGCGGGACTTGACCGGAACTTGAACACCGGAACCGCTTAAAGGCGAAGCATCCATCCATTGTGCAGGAAGATCCAGTCCTGAAGCCTCTTAAAATAAACGGCTAAGTTCCAAGGTCCTCCGATTAAACTTGCCCCCCGAATCTCTGCCAGTGCTTCTGCATGCCTGTTCTCCCGAACCCCTCAAAAACCTGCCCCAAACCCCGGATCCGAGAGACGGATTTGAGCGGGCCTCCTGCAAGCCGACTCGGCATTAAATAAATCGCCCTTTCTTTTTCTCAGAGCCGGTGTCATAGTTTCAGCTACGCCGCACGACGTCGGGCAGCACACCCTTGCTGGGTGACGGCGCCTGGAGAGCCGGATTGACATTGGGCATAAACGAGACGGTGAGTGTAATCACAATTTGTTTGCCAGGTTTTCTTTGCAGAATCTGCATCCCCAGCAGGACCTAGAAGGTCCTTCTCCTGCGGGCTCATTCGGTTCCCTGCGCTTTAGCCACACCGGCCTTTAGGTTCCTTGAAGGTCTGTGTTTCCCCGACCCCAGGGCCTTCTCATATGCTGTTTGGGCGGCACTTCACCTGGCCGGTTTCAGCTTATCCTTAAAGCCTCCGTTTGCATTGTTTCCTGGGGGACGCCCGCCCTGACCTAGAGTAGGTCAGGCCACCCTGTTGATTGTCTCAGAGCACCCTACATCTCCTGTAGGGCACCTTCACAGGTGCTTCTCCTTCCAGGGGTCAGTAACCAGGCCATGGGGTTAGGTCCTGAACTACGGAGGTTTCTGCTTTCCACAGAAAGCTTTACGTGGGTGTGGTCAGGACTCAGGCCCCGCCCCTCTGAGGGACTTAAGTTCCTTCTCAGTAAAACAAGACCTGTGACTCTATGAACCTGTGGTTGATTGACCACCAACTCTCAGGTCACAACTTATCCAGGGGCCGAGCATTGTCGTCAGCGGTGGCGGCCTGCCTGGCCTTTCCCGCACGGTACCAGGCCCTTCCCCAGCTCTGCCACCCAGCACTGTCCCTGCTCCACGGAGCCTTCCATCCTTTGATCTTCCTTCCTCCAATTCTTGGAGGCTCCCGGGCCCACTGCCATGGTCACTGGTTCTTGGGGACATGAGAGAGGGCGGGCAGTTAATTAATACTCCATGAAACCAAATTGACTCCCTTTAATGTCTTCATTCTGAGGCTATCTCCTTTAAGTTTTCTATTCTTTTTTGGAATTATGGTAAAAATAAATAGGTGTGTAGGTGTTAAGTTTTTCCTTGGAGAAATCTGAAGCCCCAACTTTTACTGGTGAGAAAATCATGAAAGTCTGAGAACTCACCTACAGGTTGAAGACCAAATTCGTAAGAAGCCAGCGTGCCTGCTCTAGGCCTGGCCCCCGCTTCCTTTCCCAGCCACACCTCTCCCCACTTCCTCTCTTCCCCCACCTCCCAGACCTTGAATCCTACTGAACTAGTAGAAGATTCTGCAAGCCTAAGGAGGCGGAGGTATCCAGGCCTTAGCTCCCTAGGCCTCTCTGGGTCACTGCACCTATTCAACGCTCCAGCAAGGGGTCATCTTCCTGCAAAGCCCTCCCCGACCAGCGCTAAACCATCTGCTCCCACAGGCCTCGGGTGCCCTGCCCAGGCACCAAAGCCAGCTTATCAGTGACACCTGATCATCACCTTCCCACCCTCTAGCCTGGCTAGTTTGGTGCTCCTGGCACACCCAGGCACTGGGTAGATGCTCATTTAATGTTTGTCAGAGAAATGAATGAACCACGTGCTCTGGAAGGCTCCTCCCAGGAGGACCTCCGCTCCACTCTCGGCCAATGCAGAGCCCGAGTTGGGGACGTTACATCAGCAGGCGCCTGTCTAACCCTCCTGCGGAGCAAACTACACGCTTCATGAATTGCCTGGACGCCCCCTCCGCCGAAACCCCGCCCCGGCCCCCGCGAGGGCGCACCCCTCATTCTAGGACATCCAGCCCCCAGGACTCACTGGATCAAGGAAACGCCACAGATAATGAAAAGGCGACGCCCCTGCGGGGGTGCCGGGATGCTTTGTCGGGGTTGTCCGTGGGCCAAGAATGTGGGGAC
>NW_011891077.1:2574-2911 GCF_000151845.1 Pteropus vampyrus
CTCCGACTCGGCGCACGCTGTCCCTGCCAGCCGGGGCGCAGGCTGTGCCACTTCCCGGGGGGCCCCTCCGACATGCCCCTCGCGGGCGGGCACCCAGCGGCGGCGCCTTCCCGCCGCCCTGACTCGCAGTACGGTTCTGCCCGCGGCCGAAGCCCGCAGTTGGGCCGGGCCGGGCCACTCGGGTCATTGTTCTCCGCGCCTCTCCGCCCTGTGGCTGAAGTTGTGCTCAGGGTGTGCGGCCCCGGAGGACGGTGTCAAGTTGCAAGGATCAAAGCGAAGTCTCCGCGGGTGGGAGGTGGCATGCGCGACTCGGGCGGCCCGATCGCGCTCCCGCCAC
>NW_011891077.1:5445-5862 GCF_000151845.1 Pteropus vampyrus
CCCTGTGGTTTTTCCAGGCAGTTCTAGGAAGGGTGTGAATGGCTGTCAGCTGGAGCAGAGAGTGATCGGTTCCAATTAGTTGTGTCAGGTGGAGATGGGACAGCACCACTTGTCCAGCGTCCCAAGCAGCTTTAAAGCCTGGAGCCCCCCGGCGGGGACGGCCGCGGGCCTGGTCTGGGACGGCTGGATTCTGGGTGGAGAGGGTGGTGGGATGTACGTGCCGGGGGGAGATGGAGGCGCTGGATGTGGAGGTGCAGTCACGTCAGCTGACTGGCCGGTTCAGCCTCAGGGGAAATCACTGGAGAGCCCCCCCTTACCAACTGCTGTGTTTCTGGGGAGCCCCTGGTGGGGCTGCGTGGGGGCCTGCTTCCACCCCTGCCGCTCACTGGGCGGATGAATGAATCACGAGGAGAAAGA
>NW_011891077.1:5912-7701 GCF_000151845.1 Pteropus vampyrus
CCCTGTGGTTTTTCCAGGCAGTTCTAGGAAGGGTGTGAATGGCTGTCAGCTGGAGCAGAGAGTGATCGGTTCCAATTAGTTGTGTCAGGTGGAGACGGGATAGCACCACTCGTCCAGCGTCCCAAGCAGCTTTAAAGCCTGGAGCCCCCCGGCGGGGACGGCCGCGGGCCTGGTCTGGGATGGCTGGATTCTGGGTGGAGAGGGTGGTGGGGTGCACGTGCCGGGGGAAGATGGAGGCGCTGGATGTGGAGGTGCAGTCACGTCAGCTGACTGGCCGGTTCAGCCTCAGGGGAAATCACTGGAGAGCCCCCCCTTACCAACCGCTGTGTTTCTGGGGAGCCCCTGGTGGGGCTGCGTGGGGGCCTGCTTCCACCCCTGCCGCTCACTGGGCGGATGAATGAATCACGAGGAGAAAGAAAATGGCAAAATTCCCGCTCGTTTGGAAGCTTGAATCGCATCTCATTGTTTGCAAGTACTTGGAACCCTTCAGAAGCATTGTCTGCAAGTGACACACTTCAGTTATTTGTTTTGTAAGATCGGAAAAGGAATAAACAGCTGATCTGTGGCTTCCTTAGCGAAGGCCGGAAATGCCGGTCCCTCGCCCCCTTTCTGGCCTGTGGAATTTACCAGCCTTTTAATTTCCCTCCTTGGACTTGAGTTTGGAGGGTCAGTGTTTACATTTACAGATCTGGCTTATTAACACAGGCATGACCTTTGACCTAGCTGTCACACTGGGAGGTTGGGCCAGATGAACTTTTCCATCAGCCGCCTCCCCCCACCCCCACTAGGCAGAATCTGCTGTCCCAGTAGCAGAAAAATTGCGTTCGTGTGGCTCCTGTCCTGAGCTGTAGCCCCTTCTGTAGTAGCACTTGAGGCTGGTGTTAGAGGTAGCATAAGGCTTCTCTCCCCGCTGGGTGTCCTTGCCCTCGTCCCCAGAACCTGTGCAGATGATATCTGACATGGCAGAGGGACTCTGAAGATGTGGTTGGGGTTCTGGACCTGAGATGGGGGAGATGCTGCTGCATTAGCCCCATGGCCCCCAAAAGTAAAGTCTTCCCCTGTCCTGGCTGGTCACGGGACAGGGACTCAGAAGAAGGATATGGACATGGAGTCGGAGTGATTCTGAGCCTGGGCAGGGCGCGGTGCGCAGGTGCTGGCTCTGAGAGTTAGGGCCCACTTGCACGGACCAGAGAGAGGCCCCAGGGGCTAAGGGAGTCAGTCCCCACCTGACAGCCAGCTAGGAGGCAGGCACCTCAATCCTGGTCACAGCTGGATTCTGCGGGCGCCCTGGAGGAGCCTGGCAACAGATGCACGCCAGAGCCTCCCACCGGGAGCCCGGCCTGCGTGCACCTTGCTAAGACCCGGGGCCGCTGGGCGTCTGACCCGGGGAACTGTTTGATAGGAAGCGTGGGCCGTTTTCAGCTGCTCAGGGTGTGGGAGCTATGGCAGCGAAAGAAGACCTCGGGACGTGTGGCGAGCAGCGGGGGCTACGGGTCCTTTTCTAGCCGTCGGCCTGGTGAGGAAGCAGAAGGGACGCGGTCGGACCCGAGCATGCGCTCTTCGCTCTGGCCGCCGTGCGGAGTGCTCGCACGTGACCTGGCGTCGCACTGGCACCGCAGGCACCTTCAGCCCCGGCCCTTCGCTTGAGCAAGTCGCTCATGCGTTTTAGCCTCGGTTTCTGCATCGGGGAAGTGGGGTTAAGCCTGCCAACTGCAGAGACCAGGGAGAATGCCGTGAGCTGATGCTGTCGGACGATCGGCCAAGCCCTCCACAGTGCTGCTTTATTAAT
>NW_011891078.1:0-858 GCF_000151845.1 Pteropus vampyrus
GGAAGACCACCTTCCCATAATAACATTTATCGAGTTCTCACTGTGGCCCTGCAGTGTTCTAAGAACTGGGTGTGTGGGGACCCCTTCTCTTCCTGCGAGGGGTGCTGTTGTGCTCACCGTCATCGCTGAGGAAACTACTGTGGCTATTCCTTAGCCGGGGGAAGCTCTCAGGAAGCCCCGAGAGGCAGAAAGGATTGAGCAGGCAGAGAGGGTTCTGAACCTAGTAGTGTGCCTGCGGAGCCCTCACTCTGTCACCCCGTGTGGCCAGATCGCACCGACCACTAGCGCGGTCATCTTCTGGGCAGAGGGCGGGCTGGCTCTCTGGCTTCCTTTCTCCTCTGCTAAACAGCGAAGGCCAGGAGGCAGGCATCCGCCATGCCCATGTTAACGCCCAGGAGACGTGTGGCAGGAGCAGAAGGAGAAAGGTCGACAGGAGGGGCCGGCGAGTGGGGGAAGATGCCCTCCGTGTTCGGGGCCGCGGAGGAAGGCAGGAGCGGGAAAGGGGTCGACGCGGGAAAAATACAAGCAGCCTTTTTCTCCGGCAGGTGCAACCTGGCCCCCGTGCAGGAATACGCCCGGGATGTGGGGCTCAAGACAGACCTGGTGACCATGAACCCCTCGGTCATCCAGCGGGCCTTCGAGGACTTGGTCAATGCCACGTGGCGGGAGAAGCTGCTGCAGCGGCTGCACAGCCTCAATGGCAGCATCCTGTGGATCCCCGCCTTCATGGCCCGGGGCGGCAAGGAGCGCGTCGAGTGGGTCCACGAGCTCATCCTGAAGCACCGCGTCGACGTGCGCACCGCGTACCCCTCCCTGCGCCTGCTGCACGCCGTCCGCGGGTGAGCGGCCTCCCTCCCC
>NW_011891078.1:3363-3798 GCF_000151845.1 Pteropus vampyrus
GGCATCTCCTCCAGGGCTGGAGCAGATGATCAGCAAAGCAGGCCCTGTTGAGTATCGGTGGGGGGAGCACGTTTTAAGCACTACGCCTTGCTAAAGTCTGGAAGTGATCCCGTATCGACAGGCACCAGCTCGTTCTTCTGCACCAGAGTTCATGGGCAGCAGAAACCATCGGGGAGGTGTCACAGGTGTTCCCATCCTTCGCAAGCGTGACCAGCACTACAGTGAACGTCTCATGCTGACACCTACATGCACGTGCGTGTCTGATTTTCAGACGTGTCACTGCTAAAAGGAAAGACGGATATCTATGCATTGTTAATTTTTATAGATGTTTCCAAGTTATACGCCTGCCTATGAGTATTGAAAATGCCTGATTTCCCCTAACCTCACCAACGTGGGGTATTAGCAACAGGTGTTTATTTTTGCCAATCCAGGGGA
>NW_011891078.1:3848-4160 GCF_000151845.1 Pteropus vampyrus
CACACAGAATTGCTGTATCAGTTTGCTAGAGCTGCTGTGACAAGGTACCACAGGCTGGGTGGCCTAAACAACATATGACTTCGACGCGTGAACTTTGAGGGGACACAATTCGACCCATAACATTTGGGCTAGCTCTAGCCACCTTTCCTACTCGGATCCTTTGATCCAATGCGCCTTGTGCTAGGAGAGTCTCTAGCCAGCACGTACCCTCAAGAATCTGGCTCGTCTGGGACAGAGCTCTGGCCCGAGCCTTGCAGGGAGCTGGCAGGGTGGTGCGGAGTCGCCGAGCAGAAGGCCTGCCCTTCAGCTCTT
>NW_011891078.1:4210-6355 GCF_000151845.1 Pteropus vampyrus
GATGTTTCCAAGTTATACGCCTGCCTATGAGTATTGAAAATGCCTGATTTCCCCTAACCTCACCAACGTGGGGTATTAGCAACAGGTGTTTATTTTTGCCAATCCAGGGGAAGATGGCATCTGATCGTTGTTTGAAATTGGGTTCCTTTAATTATGAGCGAGGTTGAGTATAATTTTTCTGGTGGGAGTGGCGTTAGGTTGAATTCCAAAATCCAGCCAGAAGGCTCAAGCCCCCCAGAAATGTTCTTGCTGGATCTCTGCTGGACCTGGGTGAGCAGCAGTCTCTCGACAACCTGGGGGGCCAACTGGAGTGGAAGGAACCCCTCAAGGAACCTCCATCATGTTTTTTCCATTTTTCATTTGGCAACAGGCTGTCTGGATGGCTGTTTGCCTGCCTCTCACACATGCAGACCCGGCAGCCGCCTCGAAAGGTTGAGAGTGAGGCCAGGCTCCTTCACCTCTCCTGCCAGTGCCCCCAGAGGGAGCCCCTAGCCTCTGCTCGCTCTTTTTCATTCATTGCTTCGTTAAGTAAAGATTTGTGAAGCGGTGCCTCTTTGCGCACGTGCTCTGCTAGGATCTGAAGCTATATAGAAGCCGATCCTCTTGCTCACAGGATTTTAAATTACGAGGGAGGAGAAAGACAAGGGAGCGAGTAATTACAGCGTAACGTGATAAATACTGTGACTGGGAAAGGACACTATACGGGACACAGAACCCTCGGGGAAGTTCCGGGAAGGCTTCCTGCAGGAAGTGACTTTGGAGCTGAGGCCATGAGAAGGAGCTGTCGGCCAGGAGACGTGGGAGGCGGTGATGTCCCGGAAGAAACCAAGACGTTCTTCCGTGTGCAACCCTCGTGTAACCATAGTTACACTAAAACCAGAGTGTAGCTGCGCCTGCCCGGTGGTGGGAGGGATTTCAGGCCCAGACCTCGAGGGCTCCTCTGGCCCGCCTGAGGCCGTGAGATGTTGTTATCCTGTAGAGTCCAGGAGTCGTTTGGTGGCATGGTCAGACCTGAGGTTAGAGCACTGGCTGGAGTAAGCATGGAAGCCTGGGGACCTGGGATCGGCCTCAGGCATCTGCAGGGCGACGCCCCCCCCCAGCTCTCCTTTCCCGCAGAGCGAGGCACCCTGGCCTGAGATGTCCCCAAAGTCCAGAACAGGGTCCCGAGGAAAGGACGGCAATGGGTTGTGGAGCCGCAGATCAGGGTCAAGGCTGCTGACGGGGATGATGGGAGACCAGGAGCCCGAGAGTTCCGTTGCTGGCTTTGTCGCTGATCTTGCACAGGGTCACCAAGCATCCCCTGACAGCCCCCCCGTAAGGCAGTGCCGCTCCTTAAGACGAAATAAGCTGTACCCAACAAAAGACTTTTCGCTCCTCGGAGAAAACGCTCTGGGTCCCTTTTCCCAGCGTTGGCAGCCACCGTTCCTGCCACATACCGAGCCCAGGAATTCAGGAAGAAGGAAGGACCAATGTGCTTTCGAGATGATTTTGGCAATCCTCGTTTATTGCTGTCCGTTCTCATCAAACAGAGTGCTTAGTCATCTTGGCAATCGGGGTAACCGATTTGAAAAATAATTACTGCCTTCTTTGAAATTACTCTGCCTTCTAATTAAAATCTCGAGCCTGGGATACTAAAGGGACATCGTCGATACAGGGCCCCAGATGTACCCGGCTAACCTCGTTTGCGAAGGCAAAATGGGATAGTGTTTTAACACCCAGCTGTGATCCTAGGGGAAGAAACCGCCTGCAAGTCGGCCGGGCACGCAGGCTCTAAATTGGCCGGCGCGACGGCCGAGGCATAAAGGCAATGGAGAGACTCGTTCCCGCCTGACTCAGCCAGCCTCCGTTGCAAGCTGCTCATTAAACGGTGCCCCCTGCTCCTGTCAGACGCCTCCCAGGAGCTCTTGTTTACCTGGGCAGGCGGACCAGGAAATAAGTGGGCTCCTCCATGCCACCGGCTTCTCGCTTTATTCTGCAGCCTCGTCTGCTATTAACACCTTTCCCCGTGAGCTGAGCGGTTCTGGGTGAAAAGCCTGGCGCCGGGTGCGAGAGGTGGGGCGTTTTCTATTTCTGCCCCGGCCGGCCACCGCCACCGAGCTGCCCGCCTGGCTTCCTCCTCTCTCCTTTGCTGCAGCTCCCAGTTTT
>NW_011891079.1:0-433 GCF_000151845.1 Pteropus vampyrus
CGGAGCCAGCTGCATTCGCGAAAGCCCCAACCATTAAGCACAGCTACCATCTCCCTGTCTCTGCGCATGCGTGCGCACACACACTCACACACACACACACACACACACATATCCATTCACCAATTCCAACAGTGAGTGGGTGGGAACAATCCAGAACAAACATGGATGGGAATAAATTTGCACAATTTTCTCCTGGCCTCGCCACCCATTGCCTAGCTCCTAGGTAGGCCAGGCTCACGGTAGGCGTTCTATACATATCTGTCGAACATCCTGTAGTTCCCAAGGAAAATTTTGCAAAGTCTCGTCTGCGCTATTAGAAAAGAGGCAAACAGCTGCTTTGGAATGGCACGAGTGCTTCCCGAGGATGTGTAATCTTGCCACGCCCTGTAGGCAGGTTGGGACAGGTGTCCCCAGACAAGGAAACAGAGGCACA
>NW_011891079.1:1271-3767 GCF_000151845.1 Pteropus vampyrus
GAGAATACACAGAATTAATAGAATTCTATTAATTCTATTGAATGCCACGAGAGATATCTGTGACTCGGGTGTTTAGAGAAGGCTTCATGAAGAAGAAGGACTTCAGCTGGGCTTCAGAAGATGAAATTGATGCCAATCACCAGGAGACGGGGAAAGGAAGAAAAACGAAATCAAGTGAGAATCAGCTTCAAGGTGAGGGCACTGAGACTATGCTAGGTGAATCACAGACCCTGTTTCAGAGCAAAAAGGGATAACCATGAACCAGAGTAGTGGAAGCATCCCCCAGCCAAGCCCCGCCCAGATTCCGGAATCATGAACAAATAAAAGAGTTGCTGTTTTAACCCATCAAGTTTTGGGGTGGTCTGTTCCGAAGCAACAGATAACGGATACCCTTCCATGAGGCCATCAGCTGTGCGCACGTGCCCCGCTGGTCCCTGCAAAGCTCCGTGCACGGGAAGGTACACACCTACCCTTAGTGACAAGAAGCGTGGCTACAAACAGCAGTGACACAGAGTCACTGCCATCTACAAATGTTGCCCTCCACCTACTGGTACCCAAGCTTAGCGCCTAGTCGGCACCTAGATAAACATTTGTAAGATGGATGCGTAGCAATCAATCTGATGTTAAGAGACGCCTATTCAAAGCTTCCTTCTCCCTGCAGACCTTCACAGGAACTCATAACCCTCAACATCAGGAAATGCTCTCACACGGATCGGACCAGAATCCCCGAGGCTTCTGTCCAGTGGGGGTGGATAACAGCCGGTCACTATTTCAGCGTCCACCAACACCACAGTCGAGCTCTCTTCTTATCAAGAAAAGCACCTACTGCGTGTGACTCTGGCACAGTTGATCCCCCCCGACCTTATCAGGAGTGGTACTGTTTCTGTTTAATGAGAACCTCCCAGGGGCCTCGTCCAAAGGCAGATTCCACGTCAGTAGCTCTGGGCTGGGGCCTGACAGTCTGCATTTCTAGCAAGCTACCAGATGACGCTGTCGACGCCGCTGGTGCGGGGAGCATGCTGCATGCTTTGTGTGACTTTCCTGCCATCCTGCAGGGGAGGCCGAAACACAGAGAGAAGATTCGAGTGGCCCCTTCGGGTCCTTGCAGATCACACGCTCCCCATGAAAGTGCTAGATTTAAGCCAGGGTGAGAAGTCGGCTCTGGAAGACGGGTACCACGGGGGTCACTCCCCGGCCAGCTGGAGCTTCTGAGAATGCAGATTCCCAGGCTCTCCTGCTGGACACTGACTCGATGGACTGGCCTGGGGCTCTCGGAAGCCGTGTTGGGCGATTTCGGTGCATGGCTGGGTTTGGGATGATTCAGCTCAACTATTTGGGAGGCAGCGACCCCAGGAAAGTAAGACTCAAAATGATTAGCCAACATTTATTAAGGGGTTCCTAGATTCCCAGCACTGTTCTGATTTAAGTCAATAGGAAACGATTTAAACTTCACCACAACTCTATCTGCTAAGTACTGCCATTCTTCTCATTTCCCAGGAGGCAAACGGAGGCACAGAGCAGCTAAATAACGTGGCAAAAGCTGCATCCCCCGCCCCGTAAGGGGCCGAGCCAGGATCAGGACCCAGGTAGACAGCTCAAGTCTACGCCGCCACCACGGGGTTCTGGCCCTTTATCACAGTGAAGGCCAGCTCCTGGGAAAATCCCAAGGGAAACCATTTGACAAGCGGAGCAGTGTTTTTCCAAGCAGAAGCGACCCCTCACTAGTTCCAGAGAATTCCGACAGGTGGTCCCTAGGGGGAGAAACAGCGGGAGATGATCTAAGTCACATTTGGGAAACGCTGGGTTAAAGCAAATCAAATTTTCTCCCACAGAACTTCTCAGACTCCCCAGCAAACATAAGCATACGAATTTCCTAGAAGGGGGTGCATTTTGCAACATTCTCCACACATAATGAGTGCAGAATCCTTCTGCCCGAGAGCATCTCAGGGGATGAGGGTACCAGGAAACAACCTTTGCGAACCACGGACCCAGAGCTACGCTTCTCAAACTTTAATGTCCCATGAACCACCTGGACCCCTGTTAAAATGCAGGTTCTGACTCATTGATCCGGGGCGGGGGAGGAGGCGGGTGTGGGGGCCTGGGAGTCTGCATTTCTAGTACGCTCCCGGCGACGCTGACGCTGCACCACCCTTGGCACGGGGAGGACCTGGAGCACAGGGCTGGCTGCCTCTGCTCTGTTCCGCCGCCCCAGACAAGCCTTCCTTCAGCTCATCGTCCCCAAGAGGACAGCCCTTCTGCAGACGTCCAGGCACGAGTCCACACACTGCGAGTTTCATCACAGGCCCTCTGGGAATCCAGACCCTTCGAGAGAAGCATCGATCCCAGAGTCCGTACCCCGGCCCTTCCCTGTGTCTTCCTACACACTGCACGCCCCTGCCCAGGCCTCCCACAGGCCTCATTCTGAAGGTGAAGTCCACTCAGCGGACAGCCTAGCTCCCTGGCTGCCAAGGTTGCTGGGAATCCTGGGGAAGGAAG
>NW_011891079.1:7167-8734 GCF_000151845.1 Pteropus vampyrus
TAGGTCCTAAGTCCAAGAATATCGCCAAGTCCTCATGAAGCATCTGTTGTTGTAACATAATTTTCAAACGCTGGTTTGCAGAGCCTGAGGTGATCCAGGTCTGTGGGCAGAGCCAATGTCACACCCGTTGTGGGGTTGACGCTTCCTTTTCAAAATTAAAAAAAAAAAAATCCATCCCTCACACACTCACGTCCGTTTAGCAGGGAACGTCCATTTGGTCCGCAGTCACGGACTCGGCTTTGCGTGTGAGAGGAGAGCCCAGAGAAGCCAGACAGAGAAGGTGCCAGCTTTGAAGGGATTTATAGCTGTGCTGGGGGAGACTCCACCTGCCCACCAGAGTTTAGTGGCCTTCGTCTCTTTAGACTGCACACACCTGTGCACGGAACGGGACAAGCTCCCCTCTGCGAGAGGGCGCGGCACACTGGGCGCCACAGCCAAACGACCACCCTCTGTTGTGCACATGGGCGCAGACATGGGGGCTCCGAGGCGGCGCCACGTGCAGAGCCACACAGCCAACAGGTGACAGCGTGCGGGCCGTGGGCGCCCCCCCCTTCCCTCGCGTCTCTCACAGCCCTCGCCCCTTTCTGCCTGAAACGTCAGGCCGTTTTTGCTGACCTTCTCTCCCAGGCGGACAGAGCCCCCAGAGGCTGGGCCAGACCAGGGCTCATCCGCTCCACAGTGCCGTAAGCCTCTGGCTTAGCATCGTGGAAACCGTAGATCCTGAGACAGTGTTTGGTGAATAAATGGAAAAATAGCTTGCAAGTGGGAAAAGTAAACATGATCCCCTTATTCAGGTATTTATTGAGCATCTACTGTCTCTCACTCTGCTAGACATGGGGACCCAGGGAGGTGAGAGAGCCCAGGTACAGGGGCTAAGTCCGGGGACGAGGGTGATCCTAGAGTCACGGGAATGAGCTGTGCCTGTGCAAACCCCCGAGGGGTGCTCCTGTGCTCCCCAGCACCCGGAATCTGACAGAGACACGGCCCCTGCCATGATCTGAGGAAGAAAAGCCGATCCACGAGAGGGGAAAATGGAGTCAGAGAAGCTCTGCTTCCTGCAGTGCCCAGACATCAAACCAGAGGTGAGCTGACTCAGTAAGTCCCTCCTTCTATTCAGGATCCCTCCTCCTGCCATGTCAGCCCACTCCGCGTCTAAGCAGAGGCGACACACACGACATAAAGGACACGAGACACCACGACGCACCCAGCAGAATGCCTCAGTTTCTAAAATGGGACAGCACCACGTATCAGTGGAGAACCTGGCACGCCTTGTTGGTGGGAGCACAGAAGGACACAGGCACTTTGGGGCAAGGTCTGTTTATAAACCTAAACGGATAACTACTCTCTGACACAGCAATTCCACTCCTAGCCACGCACCCAAGAGGCATGAAAAAACGTGTGTCCGCGAGCAGTTTGGGTCAAGAATGTTCACGGCACCGTTAGTCAAAACAGCCAAAAACTGGACACAGGACAGGTACCCATCGACAGGAGAATGGATGAACACACTGTGGGACGCGAGTCACACCATGCGGCCACACTCAGCAGTAAAAAGGCACAAATCTCTGAC
>NW_011891079.1:11804-12050 GCF_000151845.1 Pteropus vampyrus
TCGCGTGCTACTTTCTCTCCCCAAAGGGAAGGAGCTTTATTTATTTATTTATTTTAACATAAAAATAATCCTCATTGTAAACTAGAAAATTAAGATCACCTGTAATCACAGTACTCTGAGGTAATCTGTTAATCTTTCGTTAAAAATCCTTCCAAAAATTTTAAGTGTGCTCATATGCTTTTTTTTTTTTTTTTGGAATACTTTTAGACAGACGGAAAAGTTGCAGAGATAGTACAGAGCTCCTAT
>NW_011891080.1:0-318 GCF_000151845.1 Pteropus vampyrus
CAGGAGCGAACCTCCCAAGATCGCTAATACAAGGAAAGGATCTGTGCCCTCTGTGCAGCATCAGTCACTACTCAGTCTGACCTAACGCAGCTCAAGGGACCAGCCACCTTACCTGCTTCAAACATTGTAGCAGGACACGAAAGAGGAGGGAGTACGGCAAAGAGCCAAGTCGCACAGCAGGGCCTACAGGTGCTGGGCCAGGTGGTCCAGTGGGAGGTGACAGAGGGCCACTGGCCTTCTTCTCAGAGCCTCTCTCTGGCTCCCTGTGGAAGCATGTGGAAAAAGCACTGAGGCTGAAGCCCCTGCTTTATACGGTAA
>NW_011891080.1:3743-4159 GCF_000151845.1 Pteropus vampyrus
CAAGGGAGTACCCAGATCTCCCCCAAAGAGTAGCACTCCAACAGACCCAGCCAGTTGTCACCTTCCCAGAAGAGCAGAGACCCACCTGAAGGATGACCAGGAGCCCCAGGACGGCAGTCTTCACATCCTCCAAGGAGGCTGAGTATGCTGCCACATCTCTTTCCTCCAGCTCGGCGGGTGGAGAGAGGGAGCGGGCGATCACCTTTGGAGAGAAGATCTGTATTTAAATCCCAGCTCCAGGCTCCCAGTGGCAGCGCCCATCAGATCCAGTACTTCCTATCAGCACACTTTCTCCTTTATTTCTCAAAAAGAGTGATGCACTTGATGCACCTGAGGGACCATTCAGACACCGAAATGCATTTCAAAATTGAAAGAAAAGGATGCAGGCTGTGTAGAAGGACAACAGGCTAAATCCT
>NW_011891080.1:6349-7372 GCF_000151845.1 Pteropus vampyrus
GGGAGTCCACCAAGACAAAGCTATACTGGCAATGCTAAAAATTCACTTAAAACCCCACATAAAAGCCTTGGCATCAAGCTGAGCATTTCTGGCACAAGGACTGCCTGCCACCCAGGGAGCAGACGTGCCGAGCAACAAGTCTCCACAGCGCTGGCCGGCACCCTCCTCCACAGAGGTGGGAGGAAATTGACAGTTAGGCTAGCACTGTGCTCTGACAGCTCCACACATCCTCAGCTTGCTGACACCCTGTCAGACTTCCCTGCTGGAACACAAATCCCAGAACAGGAGTCTGCCCAACCCTTTATTTCAAACACATGGAACTCAATTTCAGACTTACACAGCCGGGGCTCTTAGAGCCGAGTGGTCCCACCCCTCCCCAGCAGCCTGTCCTAAACCACCCTCTTGCCTGACCACCAAAGGCCCCACCGGGTTGGAAGGAGAGATGGTCTTACAGGCCTCTGGTCCGCACAACTCTCAATGAGCTCAAAGTATCTCTCCTGCGAGCCGTGGAATTCATTCTGATCACAAAGCTCTTCCACCGTAGTCAGTAGGTCGTGGACGATGGCCCTGAGCTCCGGGCTCTCCAGGCTCTGCAACACAAAGGTGCAGTTACACAGAGGTGACTTCTGGCTTCCTTCAAGGACTCAAGACCAGCTGCAACCAGACACCCCTTCAGGCCCTCCCGCTGGGCAGGGTGCATGATCCCAATTATGCGGGGGCACTTGGGGCAGCAGGGCTATTCCTATTCATTCCCCACTCCCAGGGAGTCTTGGCTATGCCCCACATAGCAGGCCTCAAAGAGATCAACTGCCAGTACTTCATGCCTCCTCCAGGCTCAAGCATCTTCTGGAGGCCCCAGGGGCATGGCTCCTAGCTGGCTACTGTAGGATAAAGTATCGCCTGTCCAGCTGGTCAGTGACAATGAAGAATGAGAATCCAGTCCCCGCTGAGTCGCAGTCCTTCCTCCCTCTGGCCTGGCCACCTGCACATCGCCCACCCCAGTCCCCTAGAAGGCTCAGCTCT
>NW_011891080.1:9063-9372 GCF_000151845.1 Pteropus vampyrus
CAAGAAAAGGGTGACACTGATCTGTGTTGGAAAAAGAACATGTGGCAGCTCTGTGAAGGAATGAACTTCAAGAAGCCAAGAGTGTGTGCAGGAGACGAGAGAGAAGGTAAGAGCTGAGAGAGTGGGGTAGAGGCCCTAGTTGGAGCAGAAGCAACAGGACTTGGGATGTGGGAGGTAAGGGCAAGGACCTCATAACAGGATCAATGGTGAGGCGGCCCAAGTGGACTAGATCCAAGTGTGGGAGGGAGGTTACCAGTCCAGTTTTGAACATTCTGATTTTATTGACAAAAGTAGGAAAGGAGATCAGAA
>NW_011891081.1:0-1927 GCF_000151845.1 Pteropus vampyrus
CCTTACATATTTACAGTATTATTGACTATATTTCCTATGCTATACTTTGTATCTCCATGACTATTTTGTAACTATCCATTTGTACTTCTTAATCCCTTTGCCCTTTTCACTGACCTCCACCCCCTCCCATATAGTAACCCTCAAAATATTCTCTGTATATTGTTTTTGTTGTTATTTTGTTCTTTAGACTGCACATGTACATGCAATCATATGACATTTGTCTTTATCTGACTTACTCCACTCAGCACAATACCATCACGTGATATCTTTTTCCATCCCTTTAGTCAGTGTGTCTTTTAATCTGGTGAGTCTCTTGTAGGCAGCGTATGTAAGGGTCTTGTTTTCTTATCCATTCAGGCACCCTCTCTATTAATTGGAGCACTTAATTCTTTTTCATTCGAAGTACTTGTTAATAGATATGTAGTTATTGCCATTCTTTATTCATATTTTTGCTACCTAGTTTTTCTTCTTAAAGAAGTCCCTCCAACATTTCCTGTAATGCTGGCTTGGTAGTGATGAATTCCTTTAGATTTTCTTTGTCTAGGAAGCTCTTTATCTGTCCTTCAACTCTAAACGATAGCTTTGCTGGATAATCTTGGTTGTAGATCCTGGGTTTTCATCACTTTGAATCTTTTGTGCCAAACCCTTCTGTCCTGCAATGTTTCTTTTGAGAAGTCAGCTGCCAGTCTTATGAGTGCTCCCTTGTAGGTAACTAACTACTTTTCTCTTGCTGCTTTTAAGATTCTCTCTTCGTTTTTAACATTTGGCATTTTAATTATGATGTGTCTTGGCATGGGCCTCTTTGGGTTCCTCTTTCTTGGGACTCTCTGAGCTTCCTGGGGTTGTATATCTATCTCCTTTACCAGGTTAGAGAAGTTTCCATTATTATTGCTTCAAATAGGTTTTCAACTTGCCCTCTTCCTTCTGGTACTCCTATGATGCAAATCTTGTTACGTTTGATGTTGTCCCATAAATTAAATTATCTTCATGTTTTTGGATTATTTTTTCTTGTTGCTGTTCTGATTGGGTGTCCTCTGCTACCTCATCCTTTATATTGGTGATTCGAAACTCCGCTTTATTAACTCTGTTGATTCTTTCTACTATACTTTTCATATTAGATATTGTATTCTTCATTTCTGACTGGTTCCTTTTTATAATTTCTACCTCCATTTTTATGTTTTTTATATCTTCATTAAAGTTCTCACTGAGTTCATCTACTCCCCCTAAGTTCATTGAGCACCCTTTTAAGCAGTGTTTTGAACTCTGCGTCTGGTAGATTGCTTGACTTCATTTTTCCTGGAGCTCTGTTCTGTTCTTTCATGTAGGACATGCTTCTTTGTCTCCCCATTTTGGTTGCCTTTCTGTATCTGTTTCTATGGACTAAGCAAAGCTCCTAAGTCTTCCAGTCTTAGTGTGACTTTGTGTAGTAGATGGCCAGTGGCACAGTCCAGAGAGAGGTCTAGCTGCAGGCCAAGTTTAGCCCCAGCTTGTGCCCCTCTGGGGCCACCTGGTGAGATTCAGCAAGCAATCCCCAGATGGCTGATACTCGTGCTGTGCTCAGTTGCCTCAAGAGGCCATGCTAGAAACTGAGGCCACATGCCACCAGAGCAGGGCTTGGTGCTGCTTAGCAAGGGGCACAGGGTGCGTCGAGAACACCACTGGATGTGGCTTGGGTAGGGCTGCAAATTGGGAGGGGCAGAGTTACCTCCGTTATCCAGTTTGATGATGTCTCAGGAATGGCAGCACTGCATCCGCATGCTGGGAAGAGGGGAGGGCTAAACAGAGGAACAATGGATGCTACCAACACTTCTGCCTGGGATAGAACCTCACCTCCGGCCCTCATCCCAAAGCCCGACAACTCAGCATCCCCCTGTTATGTCCCTAGAGCCCTGCTGAGCAGCTCACCTGGCACTGGAGCTCAGTCGAG
>NW_011891081.1:2126-3327 GCF_000151845.1 Pteropus vampyrus
AGTTGGTGTACAATATTATATTAGTTTCCAGTATACAACATAGTGATTAGATATTTATATACCTTATGTAGTGATCAGCAAATAGGTCTAGTACCATCTGTCACCATACATAGTTATTACAATAATATTGTCTATATTTCCTCTGCTGTACTTTAGATCCCCATGATTATTTTTATAACTGGCAATTCATAGTTCTTAATCCCTTTCACCTTTTCTGCCCTTCCACCCCTGCCCCCCCTCTCCCCCTGCAGCTGGCAATCATCAATTTGTTCTGTCTTTATGAGTTTGTTTGTTGTTGTTGTTCATTTTGTTTTTTTTTAGATTTTACATATAAGTGAAATCATATGGTATTTGTCTTTCTCTGACTTATTTCACTTAGCCTAATACCCTCTAGGTCCATCCATGTTGTTGTAAATGGCAAGATTTCATTTTTTTATGGCTGAGTAATATTCCATTGTATATATGACTCACATCTTCATTTGTCTATCAATGGACACCTAGGTTGCTTCCATATCTTGGCTATTGTAAATAATGCTGCAATGAACATAAAAGTGCACATATCTTTTCAAATTAGTGTTTCGGGTTTCTTTGGATAAATACCCAGAAGTGGAATTGCTGTATCATATGCGAGTTCTATTTTTAATTTTTTGAGGAGCCTCCATACTGTCTTCCATAGTGGCTGCACCAATTTGCAATTCTACCAATAGTGCATGAGGGTTCTCTTTTCTCCACACCAACACTTGTTTGTTGATTTATTGACAATAGCCATTCAGACAGGTGTTAGGTGATATCTTATTGTGGTTTTAATATGTATTTCTTTTACGGTTAGTGATGTTGAGCATCATTTCATGTGTCTCTTGGCCATCTGTCTGTCCTCTTTGGAGAAATGTTTATTCATATCCTCTGCCCATTTTTTAAAATGGGATGATTATTTTTAATGTTGAGCTATATGAGTTCTTTGTATATTTTGGATACTAACCCCTTATTGGATATGTAATTTGCAAATATTTTCTCCCATTCAATAGGTTGCCTTTTTGTTTTGTTGATATTTTCCTTTGTGGTACAGAAACTTATTAGTTTGATATAGTCCCATGTGTTTATTTTTTCTTTTGTTGTCTTTGCCTTAGAAGATAGATTCAAAATATATTGTAAGAACAATGTCAAATAGTTTATTGACAGTATTTTCTCCTAGTTTTATGGT
>NW_011891081.1:3377-5535 GCF_000151845.1 Pteropus vampyrus
TGTTCACGCTACACCACAATGCTTTGCTAGTTCTACACTCACGCTGGGTGGAGCCTCACATGGTGAGGCAATGCAGTGGGTGCATGCAGCAGTACCCTGTCATACCCACTGGATTAATGTCCAGGTAGAGGGGAGCCATGCGTGGATATGATGGCACCCTCCTGTTCCTGCTGCAGCTAGCTCCAGGAGACATGACTGGGGACCCACTACAGCGGCCCTGCAGGTCGGCCTGAGAACCTGGATGGAGCACCCACCAGCTGTCCAAGTGCAGGGGAAATGTAAACAACGATGCTTGCCAGTTCCTTCGGTCCTGGAGAGCTCTCACAGTTCCCCGACCTTCTTTCTGTGTGGTCTCTCTGTTGTGCAGAAGCTGTGCAATTGGCCCTCAATTGTCTCTCAGGAGGAGTTGTGCTATAGGTGCTCTCAGGAGGGGGTGAGCTTGTCCTTTTATGCCATCCTGGACCCACTTCCAAAACCAATTACTTTATTGCAGAACTTTTCATAGTCCCTACTTACAAATGTGTTTTGTGAAACTCTAAGAGGAAAATATATGCAGCATTTTCCAGATTCACTCATCTGTCACCCCTCTTGATGGCTAGGAGGACATGTATTTTGAGATACCATTAGAAGAAACATTGTAAACATTCTCTATAGGCATAATAAAGTATAAAGTGAACAAAAAATTCAAGGCATACGGCTATAATGGCCTTGCCAGTTTAATCATTCAGCAGATTTGTATATCAAACTGTAGCTTTAGCTAAAAGAGTCAGCAATTATCACAAACCTGTTATCAAATTCAAAATATCCTTCCATTGTGCAAACATATACACATCCCCATAGCAAGTTAGGGAGAGAAGCCTCCATGATGCCTTCTTTTTTCTTTGAACAGCATTTGCCATCTATCAGTCATTGCCTTATTTTGAATCATTTGGCACTTACTCCACAAAGCTGCCCTTTGACTTATCCATCTATTTCCCGTATGTGCTGAAGATATATCTCATGATGCTCTTTATAGGTAAGTGGCTTTTCTGTTTTTTTTTTTTTTTTTTTGCATGCTTCTTGTGCTTTTTGGTTTGTCCTGCCATCTACCTTAACAGCAAGGTTAACATAAATGGGAAAGACCAAAGAGGATGCCTGACACAATGAAATAGATCTTGTTAGAAAAGTACTTAGAAATTATAATGCTTTTTCCAGGACATCACAAGAACAAATGAACGAAAAGATAAACAAAATAGTTTTACTAGTAGAAAATGTAACTGCATTATGTATGGAATATAGAAGTTTTGACCATGGACACAGGTATCTACAAATAAAATGTAGATGTCAAACTAAGAAGGCTTGACTATTTCTGGGTTTTCTATTTATGTTTGTTTTTTTTTTGTTTGGCCTTATGTGCTAGCATTTCTTAGCAGGCAAGTGGGAATACATGTTAAAGACAAGAAAAATGTATGGAACAAAAACTTACAGTTGAAAAAATTTGATCCTTTTTTTCTCAGGAAATTGGGGAAAGGGTTTTCATTGCTAAATTTTAGTTTACCCAGCTCTAACCTTCACAATTACCCAAGATAGTTTTTACCTTCTAGAGGTAATCAACATCAGATATATAAAAATACCTGAAAGAGAAGACAAATGTGAAACATTCGGGGAAGTAGAAAGGGAAAAATCAATTCCTTGCAATGAACAGAATAAGATGGAGAGATTTGCTTTACTTTCCCTTCTGTGGAAAATCTGGACACTTCTTTAAGCGTTCCTTCTTTGACTCTCCCTTGCAAGTGTCACCCTTGGACTCCAAGAAGCATTCTAAGTGTTTTAAAACTATGGTTCTTTCCAAAGATATGGCTAATTAACCTTATTTACTTTGCCATTTTCTTCATATTAGGTATGTATTTTACGTACAGTCATCTTTACTCAGAAAGAAGAGATGTCCTCAGAGTCTCTCCCATTAAAAAGAAGAAAATGTGAAGCACAGCATTATGATGATGAAAAAAGAGGCTTGTGGATTCCGCTGTAGTAAGCACAACACAGAGAGCATTCTGGTGGAAAAAAAAAAAAAACTAGTATCTGACAAAAATCCATGACATGAAATAATCGTCTTCATCCCCAAACTCTAAGACATATCAAAGCAGTCTGTGATTCTCACACATTATATTTTCGAACC
>NW_011891082.1:0-1058 GCF_000151845.1 Pteropus vampyrus
GTGTGACGGCCACGTGCTGCCAGCTTCTCGCTGGAAGGTGGCTCGGTCCTTACCTGCCGAGGGGCCGCATCGGATGGTAGGTAAAGCCTCTCCCCGGGACCCCAAACCGCCCGGGTTTGCCGTGCAGCTCCGTCCTCCCATTGCGGGAGCTGCGTGCCCTGGGGGGCTCGTCTGCCAGGCGGGCAGCTGCGACGTGGGGGGCGTGGGTGTGGCACGTGCTCAGCCCCCCTCCCCCCGGCCGCAGGCATGTCGGACTTCAACTACCTGCACAGCAACTGCTTCGAGATCACGGTGGAGCTGGGCTGCGTCAAGTTCCCGCCCGAGGAGGCCCTCTACACGCTGTGGCAGCACAACAAGGAGCCGCTCTTGACCTTCGTGGAGATGGTGAGCTTGGGCCTCGCTCTGGCCCGGCCAGGGCTGGGGGGAGGGGCAGACTCGGGCGAGGCGACCCCGCCAGCTCGGGGCCCTGGCCAGCGCTGTGCACTCACAGCTGTGGCCCGCGCGTTCCCTGGTTGGCCACCCATTCGTTCTCCATCCATCCGAAGCCCCTCCGGCCACTCCTCCTCCCACAGGCCATGCCCTCGGGGTACTGAGGTCCCTACAAGCCACATGTTGGGGCCCCAGGTACGGCAGGTCTCAGCGCCTAAAGGGGAGTGCAGGGGCCGGGCCATCCCGGGGAGAACCTGACTCAGCCTCGAAGGCCCCGGGGTGTCTTGGAGGAAGGAATAGGGGGGGCGATGGGACGAGGAGAGGTCGGGCAGAGGGAGTGGTGTGTGACGGTCCCTGTAGCAGTGGGAATGGGGTGATGGCTGGTGGGGGAGGGGCGGGGCCGCTGGATGAGGGGTAACTGCCGTCATAGGGCTGAGAGCGCCCAGAAACAGTGGGGTGGGTGGCGAGTGGGGTCTCAGAGCCTATGTCTGAGTAACCCCTCACTGGCTTAGAGACCCACGTCTCCCAGGGGGCTGGTGACTGAGCAGAGAGTGGGTGCCGGATGCGCTGCTGCCTCTCCCCGCCCTGCCCTGCCCCTCGGCCTCCCAGCGTGGCCCACGGCTGAGGGG
>NW_011891082.1:2686-5308 GCF_000151845.1 Pteropus vampyrus
TTTTTTTCTTGTGGTTTCTCTTTCCTGGGATGCAACCCATTAAGGCACAAGGTCGAATGATTAGCTTTCGCTAATCCTGGCCGCTGAGGACACCCAGCTGCAATGGGCAGCACAGAATCCCAGCCGGGTCCAGAAGCGGGTTCTGCAGCCGAGGAGAAGCCCGAGGCGGGGCACGGAGGCCTGCCGGGACAGGCCGCCGCTGGAGAGGACTGTGCAAAGGCGCGGAGATTCGAGGACGCAGGAGAACTGTCTGGAACGGAAAACCGTGGCGCGTAGACCAAAATCCATGCATTAGCGGAATTAATAATAGGAGGGACGGTGTCTTCGCAGTCTGACTTCACAGGTAAAACCAAGTAAAGGAGCCATTTGGAAAGGCAGAGCAAAGGCCCCGCCACGAGGAGATCGCGAGGCAGCGGTCGGGGGACAGACGAGCAGCCCCGCCTGCGAAAACTAAGGGGAACGAAGAAACAACGGACCGAAAGCTCTCGAGCTAACGATTATTCAGGCCGGCAGGTTGGAAGGGCTCACGAAGGGCTCACGAGGTCCCAGGCAGGACTGGGGTGGGGTAGAAAGACACACAGTCAAGTCCGATCTGATCACATTCCTGAACTGGAGGAAAAAGCGACATCTTACAAACTTCCGTAGAGAAAACGAGACTGTAAAGGAAAAGCATCGGAACTGGCACTGGACTTTTCACTCGTCGCCGTGAGTGCCGGAGGGGCTGTCGCGGCCGGTGGGGACAGCAGTGGGCTCCGGGCGCTGCCCAGCGTACTTCACACGTGCGAGCTGGCGTAATCGGTCACCTCGCGGTGATGAGAGAGGTCTTAGAGGTGTTTCCATGCCACAGGCACAGAGGAGCTTGGTGACGCATCCACGGTCACACGGCCAGGGCTGCGACCCGGAGTGCAGCTCCAGGGTAGGTCTGTGGGCGTCACCACTCTCTTACCGCCTCCTCAGATGGAATTCGGGGGTCGCGGAGAAAGAAGAGGTTCCCAGATTTGCTAAGATCTAGAGAATATACCCCCAGAAACGCGTTTGAGCAAAGGGTCACCGACTCAGGACAGAGGGGGCTGGGAGCAGGGCCCCAGCTGCCGTGCTCACTGTGACACGGAAGGAGATGTCGGAGCAATGGGGACCGGGCAACGAGGGGACTCGAGAATGTCATCCCAGGGCTCACCCTGGGGCCAGCGCTGAGGAAGAAGCTGGTTTCAGCGCCCCCGCCAGCGAGGCCGGGCTCGCGGGAGGAGGGGGTGCCCAGAGGGAGCACGCACACACGGGGTGTCACTGGGGTGGGCGTCTTCATTTCATATTATGATACCGAACCAGAAGTCTGATCTGGAGGTAGGAAAAGGGAAGATGACCCCTGGTGGAAGGAGAGCCCAGGGTCACTCGCAGAGGTCACAGGGGGCTGGCGGATAGCCCCCCGAACGGCAGCAAAAGCAGGGCAAAGGCAACGGGGCGCACGGCCAGGAAAAAAGCAGTGAGCGTAAAAGAACGCGGAAGGAAGAACATGCGGACCACGTCGCAACGCGTTACGCGTGTCACGCCGCGCCCGGGCCGAGTCCTCCGCGAAAAACAGAGAGCACCAGTTTGGGTGACGAGAAAAATGGCGGCACGTGTTTTAGAGAAGCATCCTGCTTGAGGGCGAGGGACGGAAGAAATGCTTGCCGGGAGGGTGCAGAGGGACGCCGGCACACGCCCACGCAGGGAACCCCAAGGCTTCTGGTCAGCGTGGAGGAGGCGGGACTGAGGTCGAAGTCACCGAACGGGAAAGGGACGTTCTGAAGGATTCAAAGGACAATTTATGAATCAGATAGAATAATAAATCTGTATTCTACGCTCATCAACGTAGCAGCTGACGCTCTAAAGCCGAGTTATTTAAAAATGATAGGAGAACATCATAAAAGCAGAATTCCGGCAGAAACTGCAGCGCGCCATTTTCAGGATCAGACTGATCTAATAGATGAGATAAGTCAATAAATCAGGATTTTAGAGAAATGGAATCACATACTCAGCAAACTCAGTATAGTAGATGTGTCCAAAACACTTTTTACTTCAAAAGAGACCACGCATTCTTTCCAACGCCCCTGGAAAGAATTTTAGAAAAATCGAGAATGCACGTAGTCTCAAAGAAAACCTTGAGACTATTGTGAACGCTTGAGATCTTCTCTAGCCACATCCTAGAAAAAGTAGAAATAATACATAAAATTTTAACCACCCCCCAAAAAAAACATTTATCACTTGGAAAATAAGAAACACACTCTTAAATCACGCTTTGTCTTATGAACAGATTCGCCACATGGCAGAGAAGCAGTGAATTGGTGACTAGCACAGTGGAAGTTCCTTGGCTGGGCGGTGGCCAGGCAGCAGCCCAAGCGCCACTGGCCCAGGCATACCCTCAGCCACGTGGTCCCCCGCCTTGGCCCATCACCTCTGCTCACCTCCCATTGGCCGGAACCCAGGCACACCCGGTCATGCCCAGTTCAAGGATTGCTGGGAGTTGTAGTTTTGATCCTAGGTGGGACCATGCCCACTGAAAATGGAATAGAGAGAATGGGTTTTGGGAGGTGCTCAGACTGTGCCACCTCCTTGCCGCAGAGAGGAAATGAAAACCGAACTTAG
>NW_011891082.1:5744-8524 GCF_000151845.1 Pteropus vampyrus
TTTGCTTTACAATTCTCTCCCCTCAGTGGAGACAAATTGATTTGTACGTGGAAATGGGCTGTCACTGGGGGGGCGGCTGCCTCGTTAGGAGACTACATCGCTGGGTTTAAGGGAGGGCCGGGCCGGCCACCGCGGGGGGCGGGGGCGAGGGTGTGCCTGGCTGAGGCCCCTGCTGGGCACAGGTTTGCGGGGCGTCTTCATGTTGGGGGAGGGCGGGGTGCGGCCGGGGGAGGCCACAGGGACAGGACAGAAATGCTAGCCTTCCCTGGGCTGTGGCCGCCTAAGGACTAGACCTTGGGGGCGGTGTGAAGAGGGGGCGCCATGACTGCTTCTTCCACGGGGCAGGGGCAGGGCGTTGCCTAGCAAAAAAAAAAAAAGATTAAAAACCCCCAAACTCAGTGTCTGGCAAGGAAGACAACAGGACACTGAGCAGCAGCCAAGGTCCGTGCCGTGCCCGGCCCCCCTCGGTAGGGCCAGGCTCTCGGGGGTCTGTCCGCGCTCCCCCCGCCCCGGCCCGAGTGGCAGGCCAGTCCCTTTTGTCAGACGCAGACTCCAGAGGCCGTCAGATGCACACGGGGGGCCCCGAGCAGGGAAATGCCTTTTCGTCGGCTCCATGGGAGGATGATGGCCGACGAGCCACGTGGAAGCACAGGCAGGTGCTTCGAAGTCCACGGCGAGGTGTCGCTTGGCGCTTGTCTCTGCACGAGTGTGAGACGGGTGAGGCTCCTTTGTGTCTCTCGACGTCCAGGATTTTTCAGAGCCTCTGCGGTGAACATCTGTTCTAGCACAAATCGGGACAAATGATTGGTTGAGTCTGCTCAGAGTGAATGTGGGCAACGTCAGCTTGCTGCTGAGTGGGGGACCGGGACCAGGACCTGCTGGGGGACACCGAGCAAGGGGCTTCTTCTTCGCTGGCTCAGTTGTCCCACACGTGACGTTGGAGCTGGCTTCGAGCCAAACGATGGGACAGGGTCTGCCCCCGGCGAAGCTGGAGACCCACGCCTGGTCCCAGCCTTTCTCAGAGGCATCGTGACACGGGACAGAGCTCAGGCTCAGGAGAGACTTCCTTTTACATCCCAGGCCCCCAGGCCCGGCCCCCGGGGTCACCTGGAGAAGGTCCTTGTGTTCTCTGAACCTCTGATTCTTCATCCTTCAATCTGACCTGTCCACTCAGTCAAACGGCACACAAAAGGTCCTCGAAAATGCAATGACCATTAGCTGGCACGCCGGGCTTGGAGCTGGCCCCGGGCAGGTGAGGACGCGCTGGCCTCTCTGAACATTCGTGTTTTCTTTTGATGCCAGCTGATCCTTGAGATCTAGTTCCCCCTGAGAATTTATTCATGGGCTATCTTAAAAAATATTCTATCCCTTATCTCAAAATGAGATAGACCGTAGAGGCACTGCCATGAAGCAGGACAGGATTCATCATAAACGGGGGTGTGGGCCGAGGGGAAGAATGCACAGAAAACTGAGGTGAAGTCAGGGTGAGGACGACACACCAGGCCGGCCGAGCTCGGGCACGGGTGCGGGGCGCGCTGGAAACAAGCCCCAGAAGGAAGCACGCTCCTCACACGACACACGCTCCTCGCAAGACGACCAAAGGTCACTTCTTCACAGGGAGGACAGGGCATCCTCGTCCTGGGGCCCAGGAGAGGTCGGCGGGTGGGAGGGTGGGTGACCACTGCCTCCTGCAGGGGTTCATTGAGGACCACCGAGCCCGCCGGGTGTTGGGGATGCTGTGTCCCGCGCCTCAGCCGGGGTCTGTGGGGGGCGGGAGGGGCTCGTGCGCGTTTGTTCCGGTCGTGTACGGTGCCCGGTCCTCCGGCACCTACATGCCCAGCCCTTACAGCCTTGCCCTTAGAGGGGCCTGGCTCCAGGCGGCTGCCCCCGTCCGTGGTGAATGACCCAGGCAGGAAGGCACGGGGCTGCTGGGCACCGGGCTGCTGGGCGCGGCCCGTCTGACCTGGCGGTGAGGCTGTCCCCAGAGAGTGACAGCAGAGAAGTTTGCCCCAGAATCGCAGGTCGGCCCGCATTACCAGAATTAATACATAAGATAAACAGACCCGGGGCGCTGACCGAATTCCCCAGGCTGGGGCGGAGGGCTGCTCCCCGGAGCGAGGAGGGGTTTAGGGGGGAGCAGGTCAGAGGGCGGCCAGCCCGGCTGCTCTCGGGGGACAGCAGGTCGTCCACGAGTGCGGAATGAACCCTGCGGCAGTGACCGTCAGTCAGAGGAGCGCATCCGACCACGCGAGGCTCCGGCGCGGGCTGACCCGGTAATAAGTTTGTGGAGCAGAGACTTATGGGCGCTTGGCGAGGATTTACCGATGATTCCATGATCAGCCGGGACTCGCATCTGCTGTGTAGACAGACACAGCACTGGGAAATGCAGCGGGCACTCTCGGCGGGGAGGGTAGGAGAGCCCACGGGGTGGGGGTCAGGAGCCGGGGGACAACGCCTGCCACGTGCAGGAAAGCTGGAGGCGCGCCAGGCGGAGGCCGCACGGCCCAGGGCCTCTTTGCTGATGCGACTCAGACCAGACCCAGTTCCTGTCTGCTCCAGGAGGTTGGTCCGGGAGGTCCCCGCTGCCCCCAGGATGCTGCGGTTCTAACGGGATGGTGATCCAGAGCCAAGCCCGTCCACGGTCGCACCCCTGTCCCCCGCTCCCCCACACATGCGCAAAAGCCACAGCAGGGTTTCAGCCAGTGAGGCCGGCCAGGCGGACGGCGGGCGAACCCGCGCCACGGGCAGCCCCGGGGCCTGCTCGCCCACAGGGCCGCAGT
>NW_011891083.1:0-1165 GCF_000151845.1 Pteropus vampyrus
GTGGCATCTCAGAGAATCAAGGCAATTGATATTAGCCAGTTGATGGAGACTCAGCTGTGGTGGCCACCTGGATCTGCACACCGGAAGGGGTAGGGCTCAACAAGGAAACAATGGCTCCTGCTAGCACTTCTGTCTGGAAGAAAGCCACCCCTCCAGCCCTCGCCCTAATGTCAGACAACTTAGTTTCTCCCTGCATGTCCCTGGTGCCTCCCGAGCTGCTGCCCCAGTGTTAGAGCTCAGAGCAAGTGAGTCTTTCAGCAAGTAAGTCCACCTATTGGCCCTTTAAGATGGATGCCTGCGACTCCTACAGCCTTTCATCTCACTCACCTACAAACTCTGCTGGTTTTCACAGCCGGAGTTGTGGGGACTTTGCCTCCCGGATCTGGAACCCTGGGCTGCGGAGCCCGATGTGGAGCTGGGACCCCTCACTCCTCCAGAGAAATGTCCACAGCTGAGATATCCTTCCCAATTTTTAATCACCACATGCAAGTGTGTGACCAGCCCGATGTGCATCTCCACCCCTCCTACTCATTTTGAGGTGCCCTCTTCTGTGTGCCCCATTTGTAGGACTTCTGTTCAACTAGACTTCAAGTGATTCTCCATGATGGTTGTTCTGTAGTTTCGATGTCATTTTTATGTGGTCGTGATAGGAGGCCAGCACAGCATTCACTTACTCTGCCATCTTGACCGGTAATCTCATTTGTTACAGTTTTTGGAGAATTTAGTATATCTTAACGGAAACCATTCAGAAATACTTTGTGTTTACATATAAAACAAACACAGTGTCTAAATTCAGATAAATGTAAACAGATGCAGATTGGCTACACCAATTTACATCCCACAACACTGCACAAGGGTTCCCTTTTTTCACATCCTCTCCAACTCTTGTTATTTCTTGACTTTTTGATAATATTCATTCTAACAGGTGTGAAGTGACAGCTCACCATGCTTTTGGTTTGCATTTCTCTGATGATTAGTGGCGTTGAGCATCTTTTCATATGCCTGTTGCCCATTTCTATGTCTTCTTTGGAGAAATGTCTATTCAGATTCTCTGCCCATTTTTTGATCAAATTGTTTTTTTTGTTATTGAGTTGTATGAGTTCTTCATATATTTTGGATAATTAACCTATTATGATATATACATCATATATTTTAGATAATTAAC
>NW_011891083.1:3905-5945 GCF_000151845.1 Pteropus vampyrus
GGACTTGATTGTCCTCACGTATAACCGGTATTGTGGACAGGAAGCCACTCGAACAGAATATGGAGAGACAGAATGACTTCCTGTGGGCAAAGGTGTCTGAAAAGGGTGCATTTTATCTACCTATTTGTTTAAGGTGGATGCCAAATACATATGAAAAGTCGAGCTAAACTCAGATGCAGGAGGAGTGAAAATGAGTGGGAAAATATCTGTAACTTAAGGTATGCAGATGACACCATCTTGCCGGCAGAAAGTAGCAACGATTTAAAATGACTTCTGATGAAAGTGAAAGAAAAACGTACCAAAGCAGTACTATATCCAAACATCAAGAAGATAAAAATCATAGCAACGGAAGAAATACACAATTTTAACACGGACGATGAAGACATTGAAATTATTAAAGATTTTGCTTACCTTGGTTCAATCACCAATTCCAATGGAGACTGCAGACAAGAATTCAAGAGAAGGCTGAGACTTGGAAGGGCAGCAATGGAAGGATTAGGAAAAATAATCGAGAGCAAAGATGTGTCATCAGAGACCAAGGTGAAGGTCATCCACACCTTTGTATTCCCAGTTACTATGTTTGGATGTGAAAGTTGGACAGTGAAAACATCTGATAGGAGTAAAATTAATTTATTTGAAATATGGTTTGAAGAGAGCTCTGTAGATACCCTGGACCACCAGAAAGACAAACCATTTGAACAGACACTTCACCGAAGTAGATATGTAGATGGCGCCTAAACACATGAAAAGATGTTCAACATCATTAGGCATGAGAAAAGTGAAAATTAAGTCACAACGATACATACCACTGTACATCTATTAAATTCCCTAAAATTTAAAAGACTGACCATAGCAGTCAGTCTGGTAAGGAAGTGAAGCCATTGGAATTTTCATATATTACTGATGTATGTAAATAATATAACACCTGGAAAACAGCTTCTTAGTTTTTAAAATGTTAAATGTTCACCACCGTATGATCCACTGATGCCACTTTTAGGTATTTTCCCAGGAGAAATGAAAACATATACCCAAAGAAATATTTATACACAAATGAAAAAATGTTTATAACAATTTTATTTATAATATCTCCAAATTGGAAACAACTAAAATATCCATCAATAGGTCAGTAGGTAAGTAAATCGGTATGTAAAAATGTCCATACAATGGAAGACTATTTAGCAATAAAAAGGACTACTGATACATACAAAAAAACGGATGAGCCTACAATATAACTGAGTGAAAAAAGCCAGCCCCCCCCCAAAAGGTACATAAAATATGATTCCATTCATCTAAAATTCTAGAAAATGTAAACTAGTACATAGGGACAAAAAAACAAATCAACAGTTGCCTAGAGATGAGGGAAGCCATGAAACGAGACAGGCTGGGAGTCGGAGGGTCAGAGGGAGGGACCGAAAAAAAGCACAAAGGGCTTTTGGGGGCAATGCATATGTTCTTTATCTCGATTGTGCTGTTGTTTTCACAGACGAGTATGTGTGTCAAAACATCCAAATTACACGCTTAAATATGCACAGTTTATTGGATGATTTTATTAAGCCTGTATCTTATGCACCTTGACCTTTATCTCTCTCCTATCCAAGGTCGGTGTGCTCGCCGTGTGATTCCTGCGTCTGGATTTACCTTCCCTGCTTTGGGCAGCGTTTTCATGCTGCCTGGGTTTTCCCTCAGCAGAAAGCCGCTGGTGCTCCTGCTGCCTCTTGTTCGTTCTAGGGTTCTTGCACTCCTTTATGTTCTTGTAACATTCTAGTGCTGTGACCATCATCTTCTCCTGAACGGGCATTCTCTTTTTTTTTTTTCCTGGGGCTACAGAGAAGAGATGAAGGGCTGTGCCCCCATCATAGGTGCCACGCCTTCGAACTGAAGACAGCGAGGAGATCGTTCCCGCCGTTCTCGAGTTCTCAGATGGTCCTGTTCTACATGAACAGGCTGTTTCAGTTTCAGAAACCTCACCCTTTGTTAGCGGTTGATTTGGATTCCCTCTGCTTGGCTCAGTTTCTAAACCTGAAGAAGATGAAAGAGGCC
>NW_011891083.1:8565-10217 GCF_000151845.1 Pteropus vampyrus
TATAACCACCACCTCGCATGACAGTTTCTTTTGAAGCAGATGCAATATTATTTCAAGGGCAAAATTCTGTTGCTCCTCATAGTTGGCATTAGACAACCAGAAATTCCCTTGACCTATGGCTGATGACCACCATGAAAGGCACGGGTTACAGGTCTCACTCTATTTTTATAGCTTATCCGTATAAAGGTGGGAAGTGTCTCCAAAATAGTTTAGTTTGGATACTTTTAATTTTACCCGAGAATCCATTTCTAGCATCCTTCATGATATTTACGAGCCACTAATTGTGAAAACTCATGTCTGACATTAGTTAGCAATGAACTGTCGATGTAGGTGTGAATAGCCAAAGGGGTGAGGGTGACTCCCCTGGAACACAGCCTTTCTGACATAAGGCTAGCTGACTCCCTATTACTCACTAGACAAATGCCTGATTAGAATATTAGCTGCACCTAGAATATAGCTCAAGCACATATTTATATGACATCATAACAATCTCATAGTTATGCATTAATACAGGTTCCTCACTTCTTGCCCACAGTAAAACCCTCTACAGTCTGGTTTTCACCTTTCCCTGTGCCTTAAAAACTCTTCTCTAATATCTCCTGTGAGCCCTCAATCTCTAAATCCATGGATTCCTTTTCGTCCTCTCTCTGCAGCGTTTGACAGTGTTGACCATGACCTTCTTTCTGATACTTTCTCTGCCTACCTTTTCCCTTTTCCGCAGGCTCCCCATTCCTTCCCGCTGATCCAATATCAGTGATCGTGAAGAGTCTGACCTCAGTCTTTTACTTCTCTGTTAGTCTCCAAATTCTCTTTGAGTGAATTTGTCCAAGTCTAGTGGTACAACTAGTTCTTCCTTACTGAAACTCCCAAAATCTTCATCTCTAATCTCTCTCCTGATTCTAACCAAATATGTCTATTCAACAGCACGACTTGGAGATTTTCCAGGCAAATCAAATGTACAAAATTGAATTTATCTTCATTTACCCCCACTACAAGGCCCATTTCTTTTGCTAGTTTTCCTATTCCAATTTAATAACAGCATTGTCCACCTAATTCCCCCAAAATTATCTTGACTTTTTCCTATTGCTCACCCCCTACATCTAGTCTGCCACCTTCTCAACAGCTTTTAATTCTGTTCCCTCATCTCTGCTTCTGTGGCCACAGGCCTTCATCATTTTTCTGCTGGATTATTGGAGTAGCTTCCTGAACAGACCATCTGCTGCTATTTTCCTCGATAGCTAATTCTCCATAAGATGACAAGTAAATCTAAAAAGTAAATCTGGCCATAAATGTATTCAATTTATATTTATTGTCTGCTGTGTTCCAGATACTGCACAGATTGTAGTGCATATAATTTTATAAAACGGATATAGACCCTGTTCTCAGAGAATTGTAATCTAGAGAGCAGCTTAGGCAAATATACAAGCAGTAATAATGGCATGTGTTTCTGTGATGGTTACTTTCCTGTGTCAAGTTGGCTGGACCACAGAGTCCAAAATATTTTTGGGATGTTTCGGGGAGGATGTTTTTGGATGAGATTAACATCTAAATTGGCGGACTTTGAGTAAAGCAGACTGCCACCATAATGTGGGTGAGCCTCATCCAATCAGTTGAAGGACTCAGTAGAACAAAAGACTGACACCACCCCTCCA
>NW_011891083.1:10725-12690 GCF_000151845.1 Pteropus vampyrus
TATTTTAGCTTTCTATTGAAGCATAATGTACATACAGAAATGTGCTGCTCATCAAATTTTACTAAATAATTTATTTTGTAGAGATCTTTGGGTTCACAGAAAAATTAAGAAATTCGAGATTTCTCATATGCTCCTTGCCCTCCCACACGCACAGCTTCTGCTTTATTAACATCCCCCACCAAATGGTACATTTTATATATATATATGTGATATATAAATACATATATATCACATTTTCTTTATCCATTCATCTCTCGGTGGACACTCAAGTCACTTTTATATCTGGGCTATAGTAAACACTCAATGAACATGGAGGTGCATATCTTTTTTTTTTCCCCCCTAATGTACAAGTGTTTATTACAATAAATATAGTTTTCATTGATAATGGGCACAAAACAAAACATAGATAGAAATAGTTTGCAAATACATATCTTTTTGAGTTATATTTTCATTCATCTTTAGGATAAATATCCAAAAGTGAAATTGCTGGATCTTATGGTAATTCTATTCTAAATTTTTTGAGGAACTTTTATGCTGTTTTCAATACTGGCTGCATCAATTTACAGTCCCACCGACAGTGCACAAAGGTTCTCTTTTCTCCACATCCTCACCAACACCTGTTATTTCTTGTCATTTTAAAAATATTTATTTTAACAGGTGTGAAGTGTTAATCTCATTATGGTTTTAATTTGCAGTTCTCTAACGGTTAGTGACGCTGAACATCTTTCACGCATCCATTGACCATCATATGTTTTCTTTGGAAAAATATCTGTTCAGATCCGCTATCCATTTTTAAATCGAATTGTTTGCTTTTTTTTGCTATTGAGTTGTAAGAGTTCCTTATATATTTTTGGATATTAACTCCTTATCAGATATATGATTTGCAAATATTTTCTCTCATTCAGCAGGTTGCCTTTTTATGTCGTTGATGGTTTTCTTTGTTGTGCAGAAGCTTTTAAGCTTGATATAGTCCCATTTATTTTTGCTTTTGTTTCCTTTGTTTTTGGTGTCAACCCTTGGAATTTATTTAAGAAAGTAGGACATGTTTCTTTATATATCCTGCAAATTGGTACTTGTACCTAGAGGCTTGATCAGATTCAGGTTAGATTTTTAAGGTAATAATACTGCATGCGCTGTTATTTTCTTTCATTGGGGAACATCTAATGTTTGGTTGTTTCTCTGTGTGATGATAGCAGGTATTTATGTTCAGTGTCTGGATCCATCGCTTTCATTAGGGTTTAAAACATAATGGTATTCTAATTCCATCATTCCTTCTTAATTTATTAGCTGGATTACTTCTGTTCACTGAAGACTATTTGATTACCCACTGGTACAGTTTGTATAGAACAGGCAGGATAAATGATGAATTCTTTCCTCTTATTTGCCAGATTTCAAAATAATGAGTTGGTTCGTTAGCAACCTCCAACAGTGACTAAGTGTTTTTATTTTTAAAATATATTATGAATTCATGGGTTGAAACATATTTTATGTTAAAATTCATTATTGAACTGTTCTACAATAGGGGTTTGTAAATAAATTATGATATAACTACATGATGGAATAGTAGTATATAGCCACTAAAAATGATATGTGTGTATTATTCACCTACAAGTTACTTATATTTTCTTTAAAAATTAGTTTTAATGTTAAATACATAATAATGGTACCAAAGAGAATATGGGGAAAAATTTCTCTTCCACTATTGTTCCCAAGGCATCCATATTTTCTCCTACGAGCTCAGTAAGTTTGAGTATCTTTTTATATTCTTCCAGATGTTTTAGAGCTGATCCTCTGGCTGCGGTGCACAGGTGGGGCTGTACCAGTTGTTAAAATAATGAAATACTTCTGTGAGTTTGTTACATAGTTTCTTCCCTGGATCCTTGAGTACTCTCCTTCTTCCTTGGGCACTCTAGCCCCTCACCTGTCACCTTCCGGAGGCTACTCACCATCCATCAACTAACGGGG
>NW_011891084.1:0-1276 GCF_000151845.1 Pteropus vampyrus
CTGAGTGTCAGATGAGCGTCATCCGCGCAGGAGCTGCCGCTATTGGCCGCCGGCTCTGCGTTCATGAATGAGCGGTGCCCGTCAACTCCGGCGTCCCCAACAGGAACGCACGCAGCAAGGCTCCGCGCTGACTTGGTCGCTCAGCGACTTCGCAGAGCGTCCACGTCCGTGGGTGGTGGGACCCGGCTGTGCTTCATGAGGCCGTTGTCCCTGCCCCGCCCGTCTCTGCTCTTGGTGTCCGCGTCCAGCCCCTCCGAGCCCGGTCCTGGCGCGTCCCCCGCAAGCCCCATCTGGGGGCCGAGTCCTGCAATGCACTTGGCGGGGCAGAGGGCAGCAGGGCTAGAGGGACAGGGCTCAGCACCCCCGTCCCCAGCCGGGCCTCGCGACGGGTCCCCAGGCTCAGAGGTGGATGAGCTGTGGGAAGCCTGCCCCACCGCAAACACAAGTGTCTCATCCACGGAGACGCTCGCCCTGGGCGGGCTAAGTGTGTGGTCAAGCCCTAGAGGCCAGGCAGTGGACAGGGGCCTTTGATCTCGTTGGCGGAGTTTACCTGGGCCTGGAGGTGCCTCAGGCAGGACCCCGCAGATGGCTCCCTCGGGGGCGGCTGGGGTACGGTGCCTTCAGAGCCACCCTTGTGCGCGAATGAAGGCGGAGTTTGCTGCCAAGGGACCCGCTGAGCCCCCCCGCCCCGCACCCACCCCCACGCAGGAGCCGGCTTCCTGGGCCCCCCGCGGCCAGGCGGAGCAGAGGGCGGGTGCTGCTCATCGCGGGCCTTTCGCTCAGCGGGAGGCCGTGGTCTCAGTCCGCCCGGCTCTGTGAATACACGCAGCCCAGCACTCGCCCCGCAGGAAACTGGGCGAGGACTCATTCCAGAGGGACGGATGTGGCTCCCAAGATAGCCACCTGGAGGTGGGGAGGACCCGGGCGGCCGCTGTGGGGGCGGCTGGAGCTGGAAGCCGGTCTGGCTCGCTCGCTGCCGGCCAGGCGCGGTCACAGACCAGGCACAGAGGGAGAGCGACAAGCAGCAGCGCCTGCCTGGGGGACCCGCCCTGGGCTGCCCCGCACTGCTGGGCCCGCACCCCCACCCCCACCCCGGCGTGGGTGCTCCCCCCTGTCAGCCTGCGACCCTGCTGTCTTTGCTCGGGGCCCAGTTCACAGCCGGGGTTACCCGGCCACGCCCTCCCGCCCGCCGGAGTGTGTCCCAAGCCAGAAGCTGCTCTGCAACCTGTGACTGCAGCACCCAATAGGGCACGTGACCCGTCATGGGGGCCCAGGG
>NW_011891084.1:5499-6894 GCF_000151845.1 Pteropus vampyrus
GACACAGCCCCGCCAGCTGGGTGCTGAGGTCAGGGCCTGGGCCGCGTCATTCAGTCACAGTGACACAGGACAAGGCGGACCCCTGAGCAGACCAAAAGGGCCCCAGAGGCCGGGCTGGGTGACGGCCCTCCGGCCCCCCTGGCTCCATGTGATGTTTGCACATACGTCCCCCGGAAGCCCCAGGAGGCAACAGCGCCTTGTAGTCAGCTTCGCCAGTCCGGGGGCCCAGCGGGGAGGGCCGTCCTCCCAGCAGGACCGAAGTGGACGTCTTGGGATGAGAAACGCCATGAATCTATGTCGAGAAATGGCAGTTTGCTCAGTGGTGGCCTGCTCACCAGGGGCGGGGGCCCCCCGGTCTCTCCAGCCCCTCGGGGGTGGGATCCGTCTTCGATTGCGGCCATTCCGAAAGATGCATACTCTGCATTTCCCTAACGACCAGCGATGCTGAGTGGTTTTTCATGCGCTCATCTGCTCTCCATACATCTTCTCCGGTGAACGTTTCGTTTGAATATTTTGTCCATTTTTTACCAGGTTATTTTCTTATCGAGTTTGAGAATGCTTTATACATTCTGGACACAACTTCTTGACTAAACGTATGCTTTATAAATGACTTTTCTCAGTCCGTGACTTGTCCTTTCACTCTATTAATAGCCTTTTGAAGACCAAAAGTTTTTAATTTTAATGAGGTCCAAGTTATCAATTTTTGTTTTAGGCATTTTACTTTCGGTAGCATATCTATGAACTACCTGCCTAAACCAAGGTCGCAAAGATTTTTCTCCTATGTAAACTTACAGAATTTTTAGAGTTTAGGTTTTATATTTAGGGCTATGACCCATTTTGAAGTAATTTTTGCAGATGGTGAGAGATAAGGTTAAAGCGGTTTTTTGTTTTTTGTTTTTTGCATGTGTGCATCTAAACGTTCCGGCACCATATGGTAAAAGACCACCCTCTCTTTCCTGAATCGCTTTCACGGCGTTGTCGGGATCGGCTGTTTATGCCCAGATGGGTCTACTTCTGGACCCCCTGTTCTGTCGTGCCCGCTCCGGCTTGGTGGCTGCAGTGTCGTGAGTCCCAAAGCCGGGTGGTGTCAGGTCTCAGCTTCCTTCTTTGGTCAGAGTTCGGGTTACTCCGGGCTCTTTGCATTTTCACACAGATTTTGGAATCAGTTTGTTCTTTTCTGCAAAAATGCTGGATGAGGCTTTGATCCGGCTGCGTCGAATCTATAGACCAATTTAGGGAGAATTGATAGCACAATAGTGAGTCTCCTGACCCGTGACCTCTCTCCTCATTTAATTCCGTGATTTCTCTAAGCACCAATTTACAGTTGTCAGCTTATAGATCTTGCAAAGTCGTTGGTAATTCATACTCCAGTACTGCCTAGAACACTACTCGTTT
>NW_011891084.1:11379-12810 GCF_000151845.1 Pteropus vampyrus
TATTGTGACTTTCTTATGGCACATGATGGGTGACAGTCTTTGCTCTGAAATGTGCTGTGTCTGACAGCAACATATTCAGACCTCACGCAAACCAGAGTTCCGGGGAATACCAGGGTACAGGTGTCGTTCGCGCCTACGCGTCTTTTTCGTTAAAGTGGAGGTCCTCTCGGCCGCGCGCAGTTGAGTCTTGCTTTTCTGACTGACCTGCCTCTGCACTCGGCTGGCCACGTCAGAGGGCGGCTCTGCTCGGGGCCACCGCACTGCGGGCACGTCCCCAGCATGGGGGTGCGGGAGGGAACATAGAAACCTCGTGAGAGACGGACAGGACACACAGGTCAGCTATGCTGCCCCGCGCCCTGGACGTGGGAGGCCCTTGCAGCCCGCAGCCCCACTCCAGCCGTGTCCCTGATGTCCAGCAGGGCTCAGCCGAGAGTGGACAGGGCGGGAAATGAGCGTCAGGGGGAAACCCTGGCCCAGGACCCCAGCCGAGACCCCTCAAGTTGTAGCGCCACTTCTGGGAGCTGCAGCATGCCCCAAACCCTGTCCCCTTCCAGACAGACAGGCTCTTTGTTAAACTCTGCACAGTCACCGCCAAGCTCTGCGCAGAGCCTACCTGTAAAAGCTCACGGCCAGCTTTCGGATCACCTGGGCCGGCCGCGTGTGCGGGGGGATCATCTGGGCAGGACTGGGGGTGCAGATCACCCGGGCAGGTGCGGGGGTCACCTGGGCAGGCCTGGGGGGGCTTTTCTTTTTGTTTCCTTCCTGTCACGGTGGGTCCTGGAGTGGCCCCTTCAACAGCTCCCCTCTCCACAGTGTCACCGGGAGCCCCTCCCTCTGCGCCCTCTGGGAGAACTCACGGTGACCCCCATTCACAAAACACGCTCAAGCAACGCTCCGCCTCACGGAGAAGAACCAGGTACGTCTCACCCGATGCTGAAAAAGCAGTCGACGAAACTCAACAGCGACTCCTGTGTCTAAAAACACAGAAAGTGAGGGACGCAGGGTCCTCGTCTGGCCAAGGCTGTGGTCTCGAGCGTCAGAAGACACCAGGTCCCCGCGTAGGACTTTCAGACAGTTCGGAGGAGCCGGCCGGGCCCCTGTCCCCCGTTTACCAGCGTCCTCCTGGGCGCCTTCGGGAACCATCGCATAGACTGGGAGATGAAAGGCAGCCGGCCTCTCCCAGCCCGTGTCCAAGCACCTCCCCTGCTGTCACGGGGTTCCTAGGCTAACCACCCTGTGACACAGTGACAGTCAGCGACACATGCCCCAAAATACAGCTGAGCGTCCAGGAGTGAGGGGTTCGGGTCTGGCCCACGAACACAGAGACAGGAACGGAATCAGAGGCAGCACCCAATGCTCCCGCAACACTGTCCCGTCACGACGTGGGGCCACGAGTCAACAAGCGCTAGTAAGAACACGTCGCCATTTGCA
>NW_011891085.1:0-1001 GCF_000151845.1 Pteropus vampyrus
GGCATGTCCTCCCGGACATGACGCCAGCGCTGTCCCCTGTGCCTTTCCGGGCCTGGGCCTCCCCGAGGGACCAGCCTGGGCACCTCTCCCAGCCTCACCAGGGCCGGGGTCCCGCCGCCCCCGCCCCCGTGGTCTGCGGTTCCTCCTCGGTGTCGTATCCATGTGGTCACGCCACGGTGGCAGCCTTCCTGCAGCCCCTCTTGGCCCCTTCCCGCCCCGTCAGAAACCTGCACCCCGCCAGCCCTGTCCTAAGACGTCCTCTGCCACTGCCACCTCACTCGCGGCTCCTCCTGGACGTATGGTGGCCACTGGTGATGAGGCCCAGGGACTGTCGCCAGCCCCAGAGCCCTGGGCCACTGGGCGGTGCCTGGTTGGCCTTCAGAGCCCCGCAGCTTGTCTGCGGGTGCGGGGAGGAGGGGAGCTGCCCCGCCTGGCGCCCCTCAAGCTCCCTTGCCCGTGCGCCAACCCTCTGTGCTGGGCGACAACGCAGGACCCTTGGAACAGACGTGTCACCTCATCACCAGGACCTCCCTCCCAGTCAGTTGAGGCCTGCGTTCTCAGTGGCTCTAACTGGGTAACTGGGACAGCCCCCCTCAGTGGCCTTCCGTTCAGAGCCCAGCGAGGCAAGGAGCCTCTGCTAGCCTTCAACCCCGAAAACGCTGAGCCACGGCGCCACTGCGCTGACACCTGGCGCCCTGAAACGGGACAGGAGAGGGCAGAGGTCCCCCAGAGGAAAGGCAGAGAAGGGTGGCTGCAGGGGACCGCACGCCGTGCAGCCCTGTTGCCTGGCCTGCTGCCCTCCCCCTGGTCGCGAGGGACCACGGAGGCGTGGCACCCCGCAGTCTGAAGGAGGGGCAGGCAGAGACCCCTGCGCTTCTGGTTTGGGAGGGGGTCAAAGCCCCTGGTGAAACACTTTATTCCCAACGGACCCTCCCGCAACGAGAGGACCCGCCTTGCTGAGCGCTGCTTCACGCTGGCACAGAAGGACGATTCCCTTCCGC
>NW_011891085.1:1783-2583 GCF_000151845.1 Pteropus vampyrus
GGCAGCCGGGCGCCCCGCGTGCCGGGCCGTGAGTGTGTGCCGGCGGTGTGGTCGCTCCTGGAGTCTACCCAGAGGAAGGAGAAGCCGAGGTGTCTAAGCAGAGGGGGTCCCGGCCACTCTGCCCCGGCTCTCCCTGTCCGGTGACGCTCTAGGACACGACACGGCTGGCTTTGAACTGACAGTGGCCTTGGCGTTCGTTGCTCTGTGTCAGTTTTAGGCGCCTTTGACCACGCCGGGCTTCGCTTTGTGCGTGTGACTTGGAGGAACCGCTGGCAGCCATGCTGACAGATGCCGGTGGGACCGCGGGGGGCCCGGCTGGGGCGGGGCAGGGACCTTCCTACAGGCGTGAAGTGAGCCAGGGTTCCCAGGGGTCATTTATCAGGACGTGTGCTCCATGCAAGCCTTTGTTTCTGTCCTTGAGGCCACGGTGGTGGCTGGTGACAATGGTAACATCTAGGCCGCCGGTGTCACTAAGGCTGTGGTGTGGGGTGGGGAAATGGTTTTTCTGCCACGTTTCTAGGTTCTTCTGGCGGGATTCATAATCAAATCGACGTAAGACAGACTAGCAGGAGAGAGCGACCAGATATATTACAGATGCGCATGTGGGGTTCCAGGAGGACAGGGACCTGGGGTACATGGGGCAGTTTGGCTTCGGTGCCAGCCTGGATGAAGAGGGGGCGGGGGCCTGGGGTCTCAGAGGGAAAGCAGGCGATTCACAGGTGGGCGAGAAGCAGCACACACCGTGTGGTCAGCGGATTCCTTCGGGGCCACCGGAAACAGAGGACCCAGAGGGGAAGCAG
>NW_011891085.1:4263-6093 GCF_000151845.1 Pteropus vampyrus
GGTGGCCGGCTGCAGTCAGGGTGGGCGTCGCGGTCACTGGCCATTGCAGATGGCCCATCACGTGTGCCCCTCTCTCCCTGTAGGAGGGCGTAGTGTCTCCCGGCGACCTGGACCTCGTCATGTCCCACGGCCTGGGCCTGCGGTATGCCTTCCTGGGACCCCTGGAAACCATGCACCTCAATGCGGAAGGTAGGCTGGGGGCGGGTGCGAGCGGTCTGTGCCGCCTGGGCGCTCTGGGTCTGCAGTTGTCACTGCCGTCGCTATGGCGAGCAGAAGCAGCACCGTGCAGCACCGTGCGTAGGGGGCGTGGCCGGCACCGGCTGTTCACAAGTAGGGGCTGGGGCGATGGCCATGTCCGGGACGGAGTCCACAGGGCGACCCCCGCCTCCGGCTCCGTGTGGGACAGCACTCAGGTGACTGGGAGAAGAGGTGGGCGATGTTTGGGACACTTTGCCACCTGCCATCCAGCCCGAAGGAGGGTAAGGGAGTGTTTCCAGGAAAGATATGATGTCATTTACAGAGGCAAGAAGAATTGGGGGCAGTGACATGGAGCTCTGCTGGACACGCTCTGCCCACGCCAGCCGCTCCCAGGTGTGACCCGCACTCTGGAGGCTGGGGCCATGAGGGAGAAGGAGCTGGTGCTGTGGTCAGCAGCCAGGCTAGCTAGCCAGCCACCTGGAAGCCACTTCCAAGGGTGTGGGGGCGGTGACCTGGTGGCTTTCAGGGAGAAAAGGGTGACGACCTTCCTAGAACGAAGCCGTCTGTCAGATTTCAAGCCATTCAAAAAAAGGACGTCATTTGAAAAACAAGCAATAAAACCTACACCAAATTAAACAAAACAAATACAAAAAGCCCCGTAAAAATCTGGAGAAATGTCACATAAATGGTATCGTGGTGACTGTCTCTTGATATTGAAACCAAAAGTGACCTTTATTACATTTTTACTCTTCTGTGTTGCCATAAATTTGTGCACCTGTTGTACCTGACTTTAATAATTGTGTTATTAACGTGTGGAACATTCAGAAAGAGAAAAGGGAGATTGTATTCAGCCCCCACGGTCTACACTGAACAAAGAGATCGAGAAACGAGCTGGACCAGACGTGACCAGAGCGGGGTGTGCGTGTGTTTTTGTGGGGTGTGTGCGTGTGTTTTTGTGGGGTGTGTGTCCACGTTTTTCTGGGGCGGAACCAGAGTGAAAGACAGGACATGGCAGGCAGACAGATCTGGGTCAGGAAGAACTTTCTAGTAACTGGAGCTGCTGTGCGGGGAGAGGCCACGCTGTGACTGGGTGAGCTGAGCGCGTTCTACCCAATGTCCCCGCACACGCAGGCGCACACTTGGGGCTTTAAGGGGGCCGGTCGCACGTCTAACGTGGTTCTGTAAGCGACTCGATGCTCTGTCAGCACCACGCTGAGGCCACCTGGAGGGAGAGGGGACCCTGGCCTGGCAGCCGCCTGGTGGGAACAACTGACATAGGAGGCAGTATAAGGAAAAGTGAGACACGGGTGCCACTAAAACGAAGTGACGAATGTCCCTGAGCACTGGGAATGTTGGTTTTAGACACACCCGTGTTTTTTTTTTTTTCTCCATTTTCTTTTTCTTTCATCTTCTTTTTCTTGAGAAAAATAAGATAACTCGGGTATTATGAGAAATCAATAGGGAGAGAACCGAGAACGGCTTTGACTCTCAAACAAATGGAAAAAGAAGCCAATGAAACCAGAGACCGAGGCATCGAACAGCGTGGCAGACAGGAAGGAGGCCACAGCAGTTCCCAGACAAAGCCGAGAGGATAAGGAAGCCTAATGGGCCGGCTGTGACAATGGCGGGCGG
>NW_011891085.1:7543-7851 GCF_000151845.1 Pteropus vampyrus
CAGGTGGCGGCAGCGTGACGGGTTCTCTGGGACACGGTGGATACCTGGGACTCTGAGTCACCGTGAGCTTGTGCTTGGGGCACGCGGCAGAGCCTCCCGGGGCGGCAGGGTCCTTGCCGGTGGGCGGCGGGTCTGCACACGTGGGCGGAGTGGCCTCTGATCCCCTTCCCGCCCCCCCCCCCCCGCCACACAAGCCCAGTGCATGCTGGAGCAAGGGTCTTCAGGCCGGTGACACCGATGCTTTCGCAGGTGTCCCAGACAAGCGGGGGGTCGGGCTGACCACCAGCTGTAGGATGAAGAGTTCTGCC
>NW_011891086.1:0-312 GCF_000151845.1 Pteropus vampyrus
GAGAATGGAAATGAAAAGAACAAAGAAAATGATTCAAAAATAAATGAAGTCTTAAAAAAAGATCAGAAAGAAAATGATGGCTACAAAAAAAAAAACCAGGCAGGGTAGATTGAACAGATGTATAATTGGAATCACGGAGAGAAAAAATCAAAATGGTAGAAAGAAACTAATTTTTAAAATTCTAATTTAAGAAAGCATTTTGAAATTAAATAGGATTGAAGTGTACATATTTAAAGGGTACCACATTTACCTGGAGAAATAGACTCAGTAAAATTAACTCTGAGACATATCCTGGTAGAATTATTGGACTTT
>NW_011891086.1:362-1035 GCF_000151845.1 Pteropus vampyrus
GAGAATGGAAATGAAAAGAACAAAGAAAATGATTCAAAAATAAATGAAGTCTTAAAAAAAGATCAGAAAGAAAATGATGGCTACAAAAAAAAAAAAAACCAGGCAGGGTAGATTCAACAGATGTATAATTGGAATCACGGAGAGAAAAAATCAAAATGGTAGAAAGTAACTAATTTTTAAAATTCTAATTTAAGAAAGCATTTTGAAATTAAATAGGATCGAAGTGTACATATTTAAAGGGTACCACATTTACCTGGAGAAATAGACTCAGTAAAATTAACTCTGAGACATATCCTGGTAGAATTATTGGACTTTCAAGCAGAAAGACCAAGTCACTTAACAAGGGGAAAATCAGTTTGGCATAATGTTACCAACATAAACTTGTGGGACAGTTAACCTGTAATATCAAGGCTGTAGAAAAGCAATTTTAAACATGTTAGAACTCAGGGAATATTGTTCCTATTAGCTCTTCCTGGAAGCAGGTGGGGATGGAGCTATATTAGAGCAGTTTTTGCATCCTATTGAAGTTAAACTGGCATAACTTCAAATTAGAGTGCTAAAACTTTAAGATGTTAAAGAGAATCCCCATGGTAACCACAAAGAAAAATAGCTATAGAATATAGACAAAAGGAAATTTAAAAAGGATTAAAACCTAAAAAAAATCAAACTAAAT
>NW_011891086.1:1085-2498 GCF_000151845.1 Pteropus vampyrus
GTTTCAAGCAGAAAGACCAAGTCACTTAACAAGGGGAAAATCAGTTTGGCATAATGTTACCAACATAAACTTGTGGGACAGTTAACCTGTAATATCAAGGCTGTAGAAAAGCAATTTTAAACATGTTAGAACTCAGGGAATATTGTTCCCATTAGCTCTTCCTGGAAGCAGGTGGGGATGGAGCTATATTAGAGCAGTTTTTGCATCCTATTGAAGTTAAACTGGCATAACTTCAAATTAGAGTGTTAAAACTTTAAGATGTTAAAAAGAATCCCCATGGTAACCACAAAGAAAAATAGCTATAGAATATAGACAAAAGGAAATTTAAAAAGGATTAAAACCTAAAAAAAATCAAACTAAATACTAAAGAAGACAATAATGTAGGAAGTGAAGAACCAAAAAGAAATGCTATATGTCACATAGAAAACAAATAGCAAAATTGTAGAATTAAATCTCTCTTGTCAGTAATTACTTTAAATGTAAATGAATTAAACTCTCCAAAGACAGATATTGATAAAATGGATTTAAAAACATGATCCAATTGTATGCTGTTTACAGAGACTCACTTTAGATCCAAAGACACAAATAGATTGAAAGCTAAAGAATGGAAAAGATATTCCTTGCCATACTAATCCCAAACAAAATAGATTTTAAATTTTAAAAAAATGGCTATAAGAGATAAAAAAAGGATATTATATATTTTAAAATTTTTCCAAAAAGCAAGAAATAACAATTATAAACATTTACATACATAATAACAAACCATCAAAATATATAAAACAAAAACTGACAGACTTGAGGAAGAATTAGATAGTTCTACAATACTAGTTGGAGATGTCTATATGCCCCTCTCCATAATAGACAGAGGACATGAACAACACACATACACACACAAAAACCCAGCTCATTCTAACTATAGGACATTCTACCCAACAACAGAATACACATTCCTCTCAAGTGAATATGGAATATTCTCAAATTTAGAGCATATATTAGGCTACAAATCAATTCTCAATAGATATTTTAAAAAATAGATATCGTGCAAAGTATTTTCTCTGACCACAACAGGATGAAGTTGGAAATCAATACCAGAAGGAAAATTAGAAAGTTCTTAAATTTGTGGAAATTAGACAACACACCAATGGGTCAAAAGGAAATCATAATGGAAATTAGAAAATACTTAGAGATAGCTAAACATGAAAATACACTGTTTTCATTTGTATAGTAATAAAAATCTACAATGAAAATATCAAAACTTGTGAGGTACAGTGAAAGTAGCACTTAGAGGAGATTTAAAGCTGTAAATGCTTAGGTTAGAAAAAAAGAAAGATCTCAGATCAACAACCTAACTTTACATCTTAACTAATTAGAAAAGAAGAGCAAATTAAACCCAAAACTAGCAGGAGGAAGGAA
>NW_011891087.1:0-372 GCF_000151845.1 Pteropus vampyrus
CCGGATGTAGTGACCGAGGACCTGGGGTCGGGAGACCGAGATGGGGTCCGTGAGCTGTGCAGAGTGAGACGTTAGAGCTGGCGCAGAACACAGGCGACTCAAGCGAAGCAAGGGAAATGCGGCTGAAGTCTGGGAAAGGGTCCGTGCCCGTGTTTCTCAAGTTCCCAGTCTTCAATGTCACCGTCCCCAAGTCCCTCCGGCCTTCCAGAGGCAGAGTAGAGTCTCACCGCAATGCCATAGCGTGTCACTCTCCCAGCCTCACAGGCCTTTAGTGCCTCGGGAAGCTCCTCTCCATCATGTGATTCTCCGTCAGTGACAACCACCAGGAGCCTGGCAGCCTCTGGTCGGCCCCCATGGGACTGGCTGAATCCT
>NW_011891087.1:3557-5421 GCF_000151845.1 Pteropus vampyrus
ACCTCCAATGGCTACAGCTCTGTCTCAAACCGAGCTTGTTTTCAGAAAGGTGTTTTGTATGTGAGCCTTTTTGCATCCAGGAGACTGGCAGGGCTGTATGACCAGGAACTGTAGCTCATTGGTTAAACCCTGAGTTCTGACCACACAGTCAGTTATGCCTCAGGCCCCAGAGGCCACCAAGGGTAGGGAGAAGTAGGGAGGCAGTAACAGGAATCAGACTAGCTACGTGAACATGTTTCTTTTTGGTCCCCTCCCTTCTCTAGGGCTTAGGACAAAGGTTTTAGATAATTGGACACAAATCTTACACGAGACCCTGCCAGTCTCAGTGCTGAAGCAGTCACACGGTGTGGGCATAAGACTGCAAACATACACATGCGTGTGCGGGCGCACGCACACACGCGCACACACGCGCGCGCACACACGCACCCCCCACACAGACACCCTACAAATGTAGAATCAGTGTTAACCTCTCACCCCAACTCCCGAAGAACTTTAAAGTTCCCAATTAAACCTTCAAGGTCTCAATGCCAATCTATACATCTTGCATTCCCATCAGAAACCAAAAAATTAACCTCCCTCACCTGTCAGGAACATCAGGGGCCAGCACAGGTGAGGGATGAGGGGGAGCTCCATGCCTGGTGGTTCGCTGTCCCTGTGAGAAGTCTCTGTGACTCTGTCGCTCTCCTTTTCTGTTTTCTTTGCTTTCCCTCCCATCCTGCCCCCTCCCACTGGCAGCTAAAAATAAAGTTGGAAGGAATGGGAGGAGTAATGGTGGGGAACTGTGGGGAGCCCCAGACTGAGGAAAGGAGGACGGAGGGATCGCAGTCGAGTTCTCTACCTTGGTGCTGCCCCCTGGAGGCATCATCTCAATATCCAAAGGAACACAGTTGACTGTTTCAGCTGTTTCTCTTCCTTTCTTTCTCTCCTTTGCTGTCGCCAGGTAACAATGCTTTCTTTGGGTTTGGAATGGAAGGTAGGAGTGGGGGATAGATACTTTTCTCTTCCTCACCTTATTTATATCAACCTGGGATATGGAAAATGAAAGAGCTGATAACAGTGGTATCTTTTGCCCACCCACCCAGGGCAGCGCTGACATGTGAAGACACAGCCAGCCCACGGACTAAGCCTTAACAGGCCCACTCCACTTAGTCGTTTGTGACTCAGCCTATGCTGCCTCGCGGCATTGGTTTTTGGAGGGGCTAGAAACCGAATCGGTGTGGATGTGCTTTGTGGACCCAGCATAATTACTTTACCCTTAGACCCCCATCTTCTCAACTAGACTATAAACTTCTGAAGTTGGGTCCATGGAGTTTCTGGGCTTTTTGTATCTCTACCACCTAGTATTATGCTCTGCATGGTTTAGGTGCTCAATAAAAGTCTGTGGGTGATGATGCCAGTGGCTAATTCCATGGAAAACTCAAACTAGAGACAGCAATAAGGGCCTCAAATGACCAGAACACACAGGACCAGACCAAACATCAATAAGCAAACTGATCTTTAATTTGCTGACCTAGAAGGCTCGCTCTCCATCGTGGGAATGGACCCCAGGTATTTACACAGAATCACTGTACAATATTTACAGCAAGATGCTAGACATAGCATCATTCTGGATAGGCAAAGAAGTGGTACGAACAGGCTGGGAACGGAGCCCTGAAATCAGTGTAAGCACAAATCTGCAGGTGTGAGTAGAAGGAAAGGTAAGGGCCTGAGTCATGAGGGAGGAAGAGGAGGCTCAAACTATTTCTGGTGCAGGAAGGAAGAGTCCACAGGGACATAAAGTCTTTGTGTTACAAAAGTCTTTGAATTATGACTTGGAGTTTGAAGGAGACAAAATCTCCCACGAGCCACCCTAGTGAAGAAAAGG
>NW_011891087.1:7344-8731 GCF_000151845.1 Pteropus vampyrus
TAATATGTATACAGACAATTTTATTCCTAAATCACATATCTTTCCACCTTCATTACCAGCCAGCTCCTTAGTCTAAGCCAACATCATCTCTTGGCCATATTAGGGCATCTCCTCCTCTTCTGCCTGACTGCCATCCATTTTCCACACTGCAGCAAGAGAGACCTTCTTTAAACACAATTAGAATTACATCGCATCCCTGTTCAGAACCCGTTGTACTTAGGATAAAAATTTTTAAAAACTAAAAAAAAAATACCTTACCATTGCCTAAAAGGCTTTACATGAGTGATCTGGCCCCTGTCTACATCTCCAGTTAGAACATATGTCCTTTCCTCAATACCGTCCATTACACTGGCTTTCCTTCTATTTTTTTAATTCCCCAAAGTCTTACTTGGTTCAAGGCCTTAGAATATGCTATTTCCTGTTTGGGAAGGTCTTCTCTGCTACTGTTTGCTTTGTCTAACTTCTACTCAGACTTCAGGTCTGAACACAAGTGTTATTTTCTCAAAGAGTTCTTCCCTGATCTTTCGATCTAAATTAGCTCCTCTTGTTATATATCTCATCACACCTGTGCTTTTCCACAAATACTTGGTTTAGTGGTTATTTATTTTATTACGTGACTCCTCCACTAAACTAGAAGCTTCATGAGAGTAGGAACCATATCTGTTTGGCTCTTTGTCGAACAGTCAGCGCTTACTAAATATTTTTAGAATGACTGCATGATCAGGCAGTGAGGGTCCTATGGGATAGATAGAAGCAGAATTGAAGCAATATAATATCTTCTCTTGCCCAATCTTGGTCATTCATTATGGAAGAGCATTTTTCTTCCATCTGCCCTCATTCCTTATTCTCTGATAGTTTAGGATCTACATTGGAATAAGATTGGAAGCCAAGTGATTGATTAAGACATGTATATCCTGGGAAGACCCCGACAGATCTTTCACAAAAGGCAAGCTACTCAATACGCAGAATACAAAAGGTCTTGTAGAGTAAAAAGGATATCAAACCTGAATGAACGCTGGGCCCACTTCTCCTGATCCACACGGGGGGCTAGTCCAGACTTTCCAGCCCACAGGACATTGTCACAGGCGAAGTACAAAGCTCGATTGAGGTGACTAACAGTGATGCAGAATCTTAGGACAACATCTGATAGGTGCACGGCGCGTTTGGCTGACTCAAGGGCATCTGCTGAGTTACCCAGGCGTAGAACTTGTGGGGATTAGCGTGAAAAAGCAAGGATTTGGAAGTAGAGGGCAAACAAGAGAGCAAGATGCAGAGAAAGAGAAAAAACAGAAGGGTGAAAGTTGAGCAAGTGACAGAAACAGTAATAACAAAAAATGTTTAAAAAGAGCAAAAACAGTTCATTCTTTTTCACTTCAAATTTTAATTA
>NW_011891087.1:11596-11975 GCF_000151845.1 Pteropus vampyrus
CGCGCGCGATCCAGTACCTGGCTCTAAGGGCTAAAAAAAGTCTATGAAAGTAGAAGCCACCACCTGTTCCCTGCAGGGCCCTGACAGTTGGACAGGTGACCTCCAGAACACAGATGGAGTCCAGAGACAGAGACTTTAGGAAGAATTTCGCAATAACCAGCTACGGATCCTAAAAAGGAAAGTGAAGAATCAGTGATCGTAGCTAGCTAACTTCTTCACTCACACCCTAACCTTCCAGGTCTGCAGCCACTGACACCCCTTGGGGCCAGTCAGCAGCGAGGGAGGAGGCCTGGACGGGATCAGGAGTGCAGGTAGAGAGTTCAGAGCTGCCCACCTTCTCAGCTGCAGCCAAGGGCCGACTGGGAGTGACCACTGTGCT
>NW_011891088.1:0-1707 GCF_000151845.1 Pteropus vampyrus
ACTCACACTTGTGTGAAATGAAGTCTGTACAAGATTGCTCTGTATTTTGGTGGTATCTGTGGTGGCAAAGATTGAAAATAGCCTAAGTGTCTAGGTTTGGGAAGCAGCAATGGATGATTTATGGTACATATTCACAGTGTAGTACTATGCAGACATAAAAAAGAAGGACTTCTATCACACCGTTAGGGAATAATCCGCAAGATATTTTTCTAGGTTAAAAAAGCAAGAAATAGTATGATTATTAGTGTGTAAACTGGGGTGGGTGGAATGACATAAATATTTGTACATGAAACATCCCCACAAGAATAGATATAAAAAACAGTGCAGTGGTGGCCTCCAAAGAGAGGACTTTCTGTTGAGAGACAGGAGTGAAGGGAGACTTTTTTTCAGTGTTTCTGTGAATGTATTTATTCAAAAAGTTAATTAAAGTGTTTTTTTGTTTGTTTAATTTTCTTTGACTAAAATTTCTCAAAGGTCTAATGATATTTAAATTATTTTGGAATCGTAAATCTGAAACCAGCATGATCGTTGTCTGATATTTAGCCACTTTCTTTTCTTCTAGAAGAGGATATTATACTTTATCTTTTTCATTATGTAAATGATATGTAACTACCTAACAAAACAAAAGCTTTTGAGTTTGCCGAGTGTATTTCTTTTTTCAACACCATTAACCCAAATGAATTTTTAGTACATACTCCTACATATAGAAAATGCCAAAGAAAAATTCGAATGATTCATCTGAATTATTACCAATGAAACTTCGATAAAAATCTTTAACAAATTAAATTCGAACATTGCAGATTTGTATAAGATGAATCATCAAAAATCTGACAACCTGTGTGCAAATTTTTCTGAAGTGTATGTCATATCAATTAACTTCTGAGAATTCCTAATGCTGACTATCCAGCACTCTTTCTCCAAAATAAAACTAATTTAATCCTACAATACTTAAGAAATACTAAAAAAAATAGTATCATTCAGCATAAAATTCAAGCAGGAGGAAAAACATAAGTTGCTATACTTATCAATGATTCGATAATTAATGCGGAATCTAAACAAAAGCCATTGTAAGGAATGCTCAGAAGATTTGACAAAATATTATCTTTATATTCTGTTATCATATTTTGCCCTAGACTTTACACTGCAAAGTCAGCATAGTAAAGATCTTATTTTTTTCAAATGCTATTTGGTTATTTATAATGTAATGTACCTAATGATAGTGAAATGGTATTAGAGGCATCCACCCGAGGGCTTATCAGACTACATGGGAGGAGGCCGAGGTGCTGGCCTCGCTGGGGGTTCAGGGAAGGATGACTAATATGAGGATGAAGACTCTGCTAGAAGCATCATCAAAGGGGTAATGTTCCAGGCAAAGAAAACAGCAGGTAAGAAGCCTCGGCAGTGAGAGAAAACTTTTGAAGGGTTGAATGAAGATTAATGTGACTAAACAAGAGAGAGAGATGTAAGAGATGACCCGTGATAAGGTGGTCAGGGGATCTTGAGTGCCCAGGACACAGCTCCTGCCCTCCAGAAGTGTGATGGGGGAGACAGCCAGGCGGGCAAGTGACCAGTGTACAGTGGAGTATAATACAAAGTACAGTGACAGATTTTAAGCAGATGAGAGATGAGATCAGATCTGTGCTTTAGAAAGATTTCCCTGGCAATGTGAGGTCAATAGTCACTAAAAGAAAATGAAAGGGAGAGAGA
>NW_011891088.1:4732-5681 GCF_000151845.1 Pteropus vampyrus
ACTTGCTTAGGGCCTTATAAACTTAAGAGGAGCGAGGATTTGTAAATACAATTCTGGGCCCAGCGTTAAATATTGTTTATTATGTCTCCCCCACTGAAATTTGAGATTGAGCCTGTGCCAACTCCAAACGAATGTCTCCTGTGCCCACCACCATATCTGACACCACAGGTAATCAATAATTTATTCATCAAATGAAAGAAAGAAAAGAAGCAAAGAAGGAAAAGGAAAGGAGAAAGAAGCAAAAAAAAAAAAAAAAAGAAAGAAAAGAAAAGAAAAAAAGAAAGAAGCACGTAAGTAAACGATTCCCCCGCGGATTGGTTAGCAACATTTACTAAGCATCGGCACTGGGCAAGTGCCTGAGATGTGCGGAGGGAGCTCAAGAATAAATTACCATCTCTGCTCACGCAGAACTTTCAGTCACTGGTGTCAGTCGTGTCAGGAATTCCGAGGAGAAATTGCGTTTTCCCGGCCGCCTGGCGTTCCCCGCCCCGCTCCCTTCCCCTGGAGTCCTGCTCCATCTCTTCCCTCGCCTTCGCCATCCCCTCCGTGGATTCCGCCGCCCTTGGTTTCGCGCGCGCCAGGCTTAGGAAGCGGATTAGCGCGTGGGAGCGACCGGCGGCGCGCGCATGCGCACTGGGGGCGGCGCACTGCGCATGCGGGAAGATGGCGGGCACCGCGTCCTGAGAGTCGTGGGTCAGCCCGCTCTCCGCCGGCCTGCGTTATACCTTCCGGGCCCGCGGGGCAGCGGCGCGTGTGTCCGCGGCCCGGCCTAGCCAGGTGCACCGGCGGGCAGGCCGCGAGCCCGGCTCGTGCTCGGCTCCGAGACCCGGCGTGTCGAGAGCGGCATCCGACCGGAGCAGGAGAAGGCGGGAGAGCTCCGGGGGTGCGAGGGCCAGGGGCGGCCGGCTGGGCAGCATGAGTCAGCAGCGGCCAGCGCGGAAACTGCCCA
>NW_011891088.1:8381-14682 GCF_000151845.1 Pteropus vampyrus
TTCACTTACCTTCTTGCCTCGGCCAGCAACAGCTTTGCTATCTCCTATGTTAATAAATGGTAACACACTCACCATTTTGCCCATGCTCCTATCCTAAGCATTATCCTTGCCTTCCAAACCGACACCCTCTTGCTTTCTCTTTTCCAAACCGACACCCTCCATCTTCCCAATCTAAATAATATTAATCACCAGTACTTGCCACTTCTAACCGTCTATTTTTCAGATTGTTGCAGTGTCTTCCTAACCAGTTTTCCTGCTTCTGGTTTTGCTCCCTTACTTTTCTGTGTATTCTCCACATAGTAACTAACCATAATGGTCTTTTTAAAGCATATTTATGATCGTGTCATTTGGCTTAAAGAATCTATTGTGGTTCCCTAGTGCTCTCAGGACAGATTCGAAACTTCTTAATCAAGCCCCGGGTTTATCTTTCCTGAACTACCTATAGTTGCTCAGTTTTTCATATTTCCATATTTTTTTGGAACCCGACATAGCCACATTCCCCCTTCCAAAGAAGCCTTTTTTAAAAAAACATCCCCTGGTTCTTCAGGTTTAGAGATATGGATCACTTGCCTGAAGCCCTCCCTAATCTTTCAGCACTGGGTTAGCCACTCCCTTTCTGCTCCCAGAGTATCCCGTGCTTACCTACCCACTCTTTGCAATGTGGCTCTTAGGTCCCCGAGTGCAGTGACTCTGTCCATTTCATTGTTACATCCCCAGCCCACTTGGCACCCCTCATAAAAAGATTTGGTCAGTAGTCATTGAATGAATGAAATAGGTACTCTGTAAATATTTGAATGTTTATTTTCTTGCTATAAAATGGTGATTCATACACCTATCTCATTGTTTTTTAGTTGGCTGATTAGGAGTACTTAATAATTAAATACATACAAGTGTATTGCTTTGCAAAGATTAGTTATGTATCTGGCTGAGTGATCTCTGAGTAAATAGCTTGAAAAATGTAGAATTTTGAGAAGGGAGAAGATAATATGGTTGAAGGTGGAACTTAGTCTGCACATTGACAAATAAAGAACATTTAAAAATGAAGAGAATGTAGTCACCTTGGAGAAAAGTATATTTTCAGAGGGCTCTTCAAGGGATGTTATTCCCCAGAACAGGCACTCGGTACAGAGACATCTGTATAGAGAAATTTTTAACCAATTTAGAGGCAGTGCTTAAGATTTTACTCCCTAAAATTCACCTGTATTACACCGTTTACTCTCATCTTTGGGATCTCAGGCTTAGAAGTACAGACCTTGGGAGGTGGGACTTGGGACAGCAGTGGAGCAGCCTGGCCTGTGCCGCCTCAGGAGCCACTGGATCCTGGTGCGTCGTGTGCACTGAGCTCGCCCTTAGTGGTTTTCAGTGCAGACCCCGCTGCCTTCTCCCCTGGCTTCCCAGCTGAGATCCACACAGGCTGCATGATAACTCTGAGCAAACAGGTGGGCGATTCGAGGACTGAAAGGGGAAGTTTCTTAGGTCGTCCAGTATGAGGTTCGACCATCTGCGGGGCATCCCTCACAGAAATCGTACGAGTAACCTCTCAGTTGGACTCTTAAAAGACTAGAAGCATTGTCGCCGCCCCTACCCCACAGTGGTGGCTTGCTAGAACCAGAAGCGGCAGCATCTCTGCTGGCACCTGGGCAAGTTCGTCGCATAGAAATTTGAGGGAGCATTCTTCTGAGGACTCCTTCCTAAAGATGCCGAAAAAGCCAGAAATATGTGTCCCGTGTAGGAGCCACCTTGAAAAGGCCTTATCTGGGACAATTTAAGCCTCAGAATAACAGGTTTTGACTTCACTGACTAGAATGAGAATCCAGGCTGTCAGCACAGCTCCTCGGGTGCAGGGTGACACCAGCGACACAAGGTACCTGACCCCACCCTCCGACACAGTACACACCGGGGACAGACGTCGGAAGGCGGCTGCGCCGCACGTTCCCACTGGCAGGGGAGGGAGGTGGGAGTCCCAGGGCAGCAGCTGGTCCACAGCGCTTCTGAAATCCAGGCCGGTCAGCGTGGGGCTCTGCCGACCATGCGTCAAGGCCTGGGGCGGACTCCACGCCCAGCTCTGCCCCTGGCCTCTCGGTTAACCGTCTGGGTCTTCCTTTCTTTTTCGTGACAGGAAATACTGAGTTGTAGCTGAGTCCTTTTTTTCGCCTGCTTCCTGTCAGTAGAATTTTGGGTATCCAGTTTTAATGTGAACCGTTTCTGTCCCTTTTAGTCCAAGCTGGCAGTGTTCTCGCTGACAGTTTTCGCGGAAACTGTGTTGGATTCGCTCCTGTGAATCTTGTTGTGGTTCACTCAGTACACGAGAGGCCCACGCACAGGTTCTTCATGGTAAACCCGTCTGTACCTGGGCTCCTGTTGGGATGGCGGAGGGACAGTGCCCGGAGGCTTCCTAGATCTGTCGGGCTCATCCTTATCCTCTTTCAGAGGCCTTTTGTGTGACCGAATAGTACTCAGAGGTGCCATCTCTCATCTCCCTGAGGTGTTAGCCGGTCGCGCCCCCACCTTCATCTGGAGGCTGTGTTCTTCCCGCAGTGCCTTTGATTTGGTCTTTTTCCGAAGTCATTCAATTTCGGCTTCTGGAGAGGCTGAGAATTTTTAAAGCCACCAAGCCCTGGCTTTGTGTTTGCTTGTGTGTTTAAAAGCTCTTTCCTCAGTTTCTCCCTCTCACATTTTACTGTGAACTGCAGGAGAAGCCAGGTGCCACTAGCACCCCTTTGCGTGGGATTCTGCTTAGTTAGACTCCTCGTCTGTCGATGGCTTCTGCCATCCACATAGCTGCAGTTGACAGTGTCGCTAAGTCCTCTATCTTACCAGAACCAGCTTCCCCCTCACTCCTGGTTCTGATAACATGTTCCTTTGAACCCCTCGCTGTCAGCAAGTGTCCTCAAAGTCTGTATTTCTGCTGACAGTCTCTTTCAAGACCGCTTAGTCGCGAACAGACTGGTAATTGCATGTGGTTGTGTGAGGGGTACCCTTGAGGTACATGCTGAATCATTAGGGGTCCACAGTTTACCCTCAGATGATTCAAGGAGAACAGCATTCACGTGTACAGTATTATTTCTTATTTCTGCACCTTTTCTGAAGACGGAGATCATTTAAAAGGAAAAATGGGTGTCCTCAAAGGAGCTCAGGTATCCGTCTCTGGCTTCTGTTGTTCCTCAGCGCCAGTGGGGGCCCCACTCCACCCCGTGTCTAGTCTGGGCAAGGGTCCATACGGAGGTGGCAGCCCGGTCATTCTCCCTCCAGGATGAGGGGGCGAGGCACATGGCTCTGATCTGAGGGGCCTGAGTGACTTGGGGCCAAGTGCACGGTGGCATTTCATGTACTCTTCTTTTGTTTTTAATAGCTCGCTGCCTTTTGTATGAGGAAACCTTTATTTTGATTTTCAAGTCACTTAAAAGGAGCGGTCACATCTAGCCCCATCTGCTCCTGAAGAGCTCCTAGCCTACCTGCCGAATGCAGGTCACCAGAGTTCCAGGAGCTGAGAAGGCTGGCCGGGGGAGTAGGGCCGGGTCTCCTCAGGCGATGAGTGTTTATTAGGGAGCAGAAAGCAGAAAGCGAGGCTTTGTGATCTTGCAATTCACTACGGTGTGCCCAAGAGGGAGTCTCCACCCTGTGTCCTTGTGTCTGTCACAACTCATTGTTTCATAGTGCTAGGTTCTTCATCAGTTAAAGCCACCTATGACAAGGGACTATTTCAGTCTCTGTACAGAGTTTAACAAGTATTTACCAAGTGCCTGAATGTGCCAGGCACTGTTCTGGTTCAGAAAGGAAAACAATAATATGTGCTTGCATAGGATTTTACGGTTTACAGGATTTTTCCACTTCATAGTAGCTTGGAAAATGTAAAGTTGTATCACTGCACCACGTTGCAGACAAAGGTCGGCATCTCCCAGCATCTGGGAAGTCACATCACTGGTCCCCTGAACCCAGTCTTGAACCAAGAGCTGCTTTGAATATAAAGATGAATGTGTCATCACTGTGGGCACTTGGGAAATGTCCAGGATTGTAGACCTCCAGGGTTTATTCATATTGGGATGTCTATCCCTGAGGGGGCCGTGATGCCACTGTTATTCCACCAAGATAAAGAGAGAACTGTTTTTATATTCAAGGAAAAAAAATGAATGGGTGTCGTTGCAGTCTGTTTTCCCCGCTCCTAGGTAGAGCCAGTACGTGGTGGGAAGGAAAGTCACACCTCCCCTGTTATGCCTGACTGAGGTGTATCCCTGCGCCAGCCTGTGAATAGCAGCAGTGTAGATAAGGAGGCAGAAGGAGAGGTGTACAGAGCAGGAAAAGTGCGCTTCTAGAACACGTGGAGAGCAGATAGTGAGGCGGCCTAGTCGGAAGCCGTAAGTACTGTGACGTAGGACTGGGCCCTGCTGCGCTCAAGAACAGAAGTCTGTTTGCAACGAGGCGCCCGTGAGCCCTGCTGTCTTAACCCCTTCTGCCCATGTCCTCAGGACTGCACTGACAGTCGTGCACATTGACCCTGACCTTATCGCAGTTGAGGTAGTATGCCACAGATACCTGAGCACCAGATCACGGACCGACTGGGAAACTCAAACGGACCTTAACGTATATAACAAGTCAGGGCATCTGTTTATGTGTGTTTCAAGTCAGTGTGATGAGGATGGATTTTTTCCATTCAGGAATCTCACTACAGTAGTTAGACTGTCTCATACTACATTGGCAGAAGGGTTAAATGTAAAAATGGCAGTGACGGTTGGCCACACTCTTCCCGTGTTTGACTTTAATGGGACCACCCTTCAGGGTTTCGTTGTGGGACACCATGTTTGAAAGTCACTGTTGTCAGCACTGTTTAAGAGAGCTAGCCAGACATAGTCCCTGCCCCCAGACAAGCATTTCCAGCTCTGGTTTTGCACAGCCCAGCAGGTCTGTGTTTTCCTTTAAATTCTAACAACTAATTTTATGGAAGAATCTATTTCAGTGGAGTTATTCCATATCAAGGAAACTTGCTAATAATCTGTCATCTTGTCATGGAGGATAGGGAGGTCATTGTGCCAAGGATTTGTAACACTGATAAACAGACAGCTCCTTAGCTACTCCTCTCGTCTCCAGGCTTCCCCATTCCCCGATCTCCTTGCTATATTTCTCCCTTGCTTATATTCCTAAACCCTGAGCTTGAATGCGTTCAGAAATCTGTGATCAGTCTCCACTACTTATGACAGTCTAAACTTCTTGCGTGGCTTTCATGGTCCTCGACGTTGAGCGTGGTTGTAGCATGCCCCTGAAGCCTTGTCCCTCAGGGTTCAGCCGCGGGTCCCCTCCCTGGGAATCCCATGATGTCCCTCTCAGGGCACATCCATAGTAGTACTGTCGAGTCTCCTCGTAGAACACCTGATGAGATTCACTCGCCTCAGTTGTGCTAGAGCCAGTTTGGGGGCCGGATTTTTCACTTAGACCACAGCTGAGCCTGGTCACAGCCTGTCTGGAGGCATCCGACCCCATTATGTTTCGTTCTAAGCATGAGGCTAATGTTGGTTTCTGTTTACACGGCTTTATCTAAAGGATTTATTTATTTTTTGCAAAAACAATTTTTAAGCATATTGCAAATGTTACCAGTTTATGTAAACTTTCTTAGCCTCTAAATAGCTCATGAAATGGTGAGCATTGATAATGGAGCTACTACTATTTTCCCAGTGTTTTCAGGAAGTTAAAAGAAGCTTTTTGTCAAAATACCAAAGTTTCTATTGTGTAGCGTGCATTTTTTTCCATCATGAGAAATGCTGCTCTTTTTACATTAACTGTAGGGAATGCATGGCTGCTTGTGAAATTTTGTGAGCAAAGTTTTTGAAGCCACTTAAATAGCGAGAGGCAGGCATTTATTTGTTTAGACAGATCTTACACCTCCACTGAGCTTTCCAGAGTCAAGGGCAGTGTCCTAATCATCGTCGTATTTCTTTTTGTCCTCAGTACCTGATGCAGTCAATAAATTGATGTCTGTTCAGTAATCGGATGCCATATTCGTATTTTCTCTCCCTCACCCTTCCCCCCCACCCCCTTCTCTAACAACTTTAGAAATTTAAGTCTAAGAACATTATCAGGTGTGCTTGCAGTTAGGGTAGACATAGTCTGGAAAAAGGACTGGTTTTCTCACACCCAGATTATTCCATGGTGAAAAAAAAAAAGCTATATATTATCCAGTAAAATGCTGTTCATTTGCATTGTTGTTTTTAAATTGCTAAGTTAAATTCTGTGTCTTCTTTTTTCCAGCCATCAAAAATAAGGATTAATTTAGAAGAAAATGTACAATATGTGTCCATGAGAAGTAAGT
>NW_011891089.1:0-789 GCF_000151845.1 Pteropus vampyrus
TGCTGCACCTACATACCACCGAGTTCAAAACACGTCTCTCTTTTTGCTCTCGGGTCTCCAACTGGAAGATAAAGGGGGAAAGTCTTTAAACCACCTGTATCCCAGACCTTCCCTAAGGTCTAAGCAGCCGACGTCTCTGTGACGAGGCTCGGCCAGCACCAAGGACTCGCCACGCCCACTGTGGGCGCAACGTCGGAAAGCTTCCCAAGCTCTCACACAGCACTCACAAACCACCCAAGGAACTTCCCTTTGGACGTCGCGGGTCACGGTAGGAGCGGGCTTGGTAGACGGGCGCCGACAACGTTTGGGCCAGGAGGGAAGAGCGAGCCTCCAGGTGCTTGGGTAGCTACGGTTACCGAGTTCTCCGAGGGCGCCTCTGTGCACCAGCCCCTACTCCCAGCTCACCAGCGTGCTCACACATGACAGCACCGGGGGCACACGCATGGTGCGTGCCCCACCGCCAGGTGGAAGGGTGGGACGCATGGGCCGAGTCAGGCCTCAGGCCCCTCCAGGCTCTCGGAGCTGACAGGGGAGGAGGAAACAGCCGCCAAGCCAAGCAGCATCACCGGTTGTCACGACCCTGTGTCAAGCCACCGTCTTCTCCCTCCCCTTAGGCGGGCCCTGCATCTCACCCCGGGTGACCCATCATCTCCGACTGTCTACGCGGAGGCTGACCACACTGGGGCAAATGGTCTCGTGACGGCACAGGTGAGACGCCGCACACGCTGAGCAGCAGATCGAAGGGCCCCACACGTGCGATGAACGTGTCACACGGCTTGCCAGCAACGC
>NW_011891089.1:839-1574 GCF_000151845.1 Pteropus vampyrus
TCGTGACGGCACAGGTGAGACGCCGCACACGCTGAGCAGCAGATCGAAGGGCCCCACACGTGCGATGAACGTGTCACACGGCTTGCCAGCAACGCGGCCGCCCTTGAAGACTCGCGTGTACTTCCTGCGACACGCCTCCTCGCACTGCGGGTTTCCTGGCGCTTGTAAGACGCTCGGGCAGAGAAGGGCGGTCGCGCGGGTTTCCCCCGCCCCAGTGGCTCCGACCGTACGGTTCCCAGGAACGTGACGCTTCCGAGGCGACCGCTGACAGCCCGTGCTTAACGCCAGGAGGTGGATGAGATGGGCCGCGGTCGGCACGGACGTCCGGGGCAGGCGGGGTTCTGGACAGGAAGCCGCTCACAAGCTCGTGCTGACACGGAGCCCACGCAGCTGTCACCTCCCTTACGTGTGGGCACAACGGAGCCACCACTCCGCCCTCGGCAGACGTGACCCTCCACCTCCTACGCGCACCTTCCTGCTGGGAGCGGCAGAGTCGAGTCCGCTGCACCCCGAACACCAACCCTGGAGGTTCGGATTGAGGGTAACACTACACCAAAACAAAAGGACAGGGCGACTGGCTCCGAGGGGGCATGTCTGGGTCGCGGCCTGCCTGGGTCGGGGGCGTGTATGAGGCAGCGCGTGTGGCATGGCGTGAAGGGGCTGACCGGGGACCACTGCGGCTCCTAGCACTTTATAAACAACATTTCGCGTCTACTGCAGCGTCCCCCTGCTGGA
>NW_011891089.1:1624-1983 GCF_000151845.1 Pteropus vampyrus
GTGTGGGCACAACGGAGCCACCACTCCGCCCTCGGCAGACGTGACCCTCCACCTCCTACGCGCACCTTCCTGCTGGGAGCGGCAGAGTCGAGTCCACTGCACCCCGAACACCAACCCTGGAGGTTCGGATTGAGGGTAACACTACACCGAAACAAAAGGACAGGGCGACTGGCTCCGAGGGGGCATGTCTGGGTCGCGGCCTGTCTGGGCTCGGGGGGCGTGTCTGGGGGGGCGAGTCTGGGTCGGGGGCGTGTGTGAGGTAGCACATGTGGCATGGCGTGAAGGGGCTGACCGGGGACCACTGCGGCTCCTAGCACTTTATAAACAACATTTCGCGTCTACTGCAGCGTCCCCCTGCT
>NW_011891089.1:3697-5241 GCF_000151845.1 Pteropus vampyrus
GCTAACTAAAGAGCATTAAACCCCAAACAGCACCTAAAAGTGGGTAAGAATTACGGCAGACGCCTGTGTGGGAAGAGGGCGCGCCACGGCTCTCCCCAGAGAGGCTCATCAACGAGCGACCTTGACAAAGCTGCCGGACATGCAGTGGGATGCGTGACCTTGACAAAGCCGCCGGATGTGCAGTGGGACATGTGACCTTGACAAAGCCGCCGGACGTGCAGTGGGACACGTGACCTTGACAAAGCCGCCGGACGTGCAGTGGGACCGATCTTACGCAATGTCGCAGAGCAAAGGCCATTAAATATTACACAGTTCAAATGGATAATTATGGTTGGTCTGGATAAACCTAATCGTAAGAAAAAGAAAACTGACGTATTAGATATTGATTGCTGTATCATAACTATTTCTGTTACCACAGTGTAATCTTCCACTGAATTTCTCTAAAAGGCAACTATGGCATTTTAAGTACAATTTGATACAGAGAGTGCATAATAATTCAAGAGAACACGCTTTATATAGCGCTGCGTCTCCTGCGGTCACTACTTCACAGCAGCGTGTGGGCACTTGCCGTTCCGCACCCTCCTTTTTTTGGGCAGTTTATAATTAAAACGTCGTCGTCGCCAAGTTCTTCAAGTGCTTTTAGGGATGTCTCCTGTGCCTCTCTCTCCGTGTCAGTTTCACAGGCTCTGGCCTCATCAGGGGCTCGTCGCCTGTGGCTGGGAAAGGCCCACGAGACCTGGCCGCTCGGTGGCCTCCTCGTGAACCGACTCGCGTTGGCCACTCGGCGCCTGCTGCTCCGCCTGGCACGGCAGAAAGCGTGGGGCTCCCGACAGCAGGCCCCGACCGCGCCGATTCCCCTACCGCGGCTCTGCGGGCGGTCCCGCCAAACTCGAACGCTTGGCGTCCGAAGCTCTTGCTCTGACTCCATGCGTCCCATTCAGATGTCACTGGTGCCCCCCGTCCCCGTCCAACAGGCGAGTGCTGTGGCCGTGGGGACTGAACAATGCCTCCCTGCTTACACGCCTCTTCTCTGTACCTTCTTCATCCCAATGTCACTTCTGACCCCAAGGCTCAGTCTGCGATCGGCCCGCAGGCTTCGGATTCACCCCTCAGCCACCTGGCGACCGCGCCGTGGTTGCTCGATGGTCCCTGCCACCCTGCACCCCTCGCCACACTGGAACACAGCACTGGGACCCCGCCCTGTCCACTCTGGGCTGCCTGTCTCACTCCTCCCGGTGGGCCCAGTGCCTGCCACTAGCAGATGCTGATAACCGCCCACTGAACGTGCCTCACCCGATGGACCCATGACTCTGCTCTGCTTCAGGGTCCGCTAGGGCTGCAAGTCCTCCGTTAGCCGAAGGGGCGTCCAAACACGTAAGAACCGGGACAGCCCAGATGCCCGTAGTCACCACAGATACTGGCTGCAGCCCTGGAGGGAGGTGGCCCGGTGGCCGCTGCAGGCCTGACATCTGGCAGGGATTGGGCAGTGGGGTCTGGGGGACCTGGGAGAGGCCGGGAAACCAGCAGAAGGGGCAGCTGGTAAA
>NW_011891090.1:0-382 GCF_000151845.1 Pteropus vampyrus
TCCGGTGTGTGTGAGTCACCCACGTGGCACCGTGGTTTCCTGTCCCTCGATCGACATGCCGTGGTGGCCCGTGTGACAGGGAAGAGCATAACCACGATGGGTTTCTGGAGAAAGTTCTTGTTTAGACATCACGCCGACGTCTCAGCCTTCGCCTGGCGGACGAGGCCACCCATGGGGCGGAAAGAAGTGTTTGCAAATCGTATATCTGCTGTGGTTTTAACACCCAAAACCTATAGGGAACTCCTACAATTCAACAACAAAATAACCTGATTTAAAAATGGGCAGAAGACTTAAATAGACAATTCTCCACAGGAGACGTACGCGTGGCCAATCAGCACGTGAGAAGATGTCGACATCACTAGTCGTCAGGGAAATGCAAATC
>NW_011891090.1:3958-5096 GCF_000151845.1 Pteropus vampyrus
CCAAGGCGCCAAGGGCAGGAGTGAGCCGGCCGGAAGCCATCTAAGGAGTCTCTGCGAGCCAGCGCCTGGACGGCCCCCAGGACACCCCGGGGCGGCCTGGACCAGGACACCCCAGGGCCGGCTCCAGCCGGATGCCCTGCAGCGCGGGCCTGTCAGTATCGGCCATGGCGCCGTGTGGGTCCCCGCCGTTAGCGGGGTGACCATTTCGTGCTCCCCTCCACCTGCCGAGTCTTCTACGCCCCGCGACACGGCGGCGCCTGTGGCGATTCGCCGCGCGGACACAGCGACCCTCGGGCGACGCGGGTCTGAACCGCAGCGTCGGCACCCGCGCGGGGTCCCTCGGCAAACGCACAGCGGGGGGGGGGGGGGGCCAGTTGGCGCTGCCGTGACCAGGTCGGAGTCGCTATCGACGCGCGAACCCTCGCACCGTCAAGGCGCGCTTTCGAGGTCCGGCGTGGGTGACACACACGTCTACGACGCTGGAGGGGGTGCTGATGGACAGACGACTCGCCCGACAAACGGGTGATGAATACGCACAGCCGTACACATGGTCGCTTTCCTTGACAACTGTCCTGCTCACACTTTGTCGTGAGAACTGCGTGTGACACGGGGAGCTGCGAGGTGGTGCCAACCAGCTGCGTTACCAGCCGGCCACTGGCCCTGAGGTCTCGGGGAGTCAGAAGCTACCCGCGGATTTCTGACCGCCCCAAACGCCCGCGTCGTTCAGGGGTCCACGCGGTCACCAAGGTGACCCATCTCAGGGAGGTGGCCGGGGACGGCCGGGGCGGGGGGTGGGGCACAGAGTCACGCCCCGGGGCAGGGGGCCGGGCAGCTGCCCTCAAGATCGCGACGCAGAGACAGAGACCGCGGACCGGCCCTCGCGACTGCCGGGTTCCGCCGGGGGAGACGCCCCCCAGCAGACAGACATCGGGGCTCCCAGCACACCCCGATTGACCACGGATCGCTCCCCGAGAGGACTGGCAGGAGGAACCGATCGCTTTTAATCTTCTTACGTGCGTATTTATAGCCGATACAAATTATACGTTTTAAATATTTAAGACAGAACCGTCTAAACAGTTTCAACAGAAACCATATTAACTAGACAAACAGAAAACCAGAGTTTATTATGGTTTACAAA
>NW_011891090.1:5146-5526 GCF_000151845.1 Pteropus vampyrus
GCAGTGCGTGAGGCAGCGTAAGGGGCAGTGAGCACGGACAGGACAGGTGTCCCCTTGCGCCCTGGCCTCTGGCTGGCAGGAGCTGCTGGGCTGCTTGGCCTCAGCGCGGGCTCAGCGGCCCCGGCCACCCGCACTTTAAAAGCGCTGCAAGGAACCCTAATTTTCGGCAAGAAACAGGTTTAGAAAACACTTGGTTTGGGAGCAGAATGGCCCCGATTCGTGGGAGGTGCCCTGACCCTTGCACTTAGTCGGTGCCCACAGGGAGCCAGCGACAGGCACGTCCCTCGGGGCGGGTGGGCTCCCCAGCGCCTGCAGAGCGGAGAGGTCACCAAGGCGCCAAGGGCAGGAGTGAGCCGGCCGGAAGCCATCTAAGGAGTCTC
>NW_011891090.1:7198-7768 GCF_000151845.1 Pteropus vampyrus
TACAGGGGGGAAGCTTGTTACAACGAACCCCGCGAACGCATGCTTCCTCTCTCCTCAGCTCCCAACTTCTTTAAAAGACACAAAATGACACAAAGTCAAAATTATACTGTATCGTTGAGTTTATAAAATATAAATGTAATAGGAATAACAATTACGTCCCAAAATGAGAGGGGATTGGAACTATAGGGTGAAGCTTCTCTATTGCGTTACGTTAAATTAATAAAAATATGGAGCCCGTCTGAGTAAGTTATTACGTGCATTGCAAATCCTACAGAAACTGCTAAGAATTTTCTAAATGATTAATTTCATTTCTGTGACACTAGAGAAAAGGCAGAACGACCCCACTGTGACACAAAGCACAAAACAGAGCAGTGGCTTCCCGGCCCGGGCTGGACGGGGTACCCCAGGACGGGCAGGATACCCCAAGACGGGCGGGATACCCCAGGACGGGCAGGATACCCCAGGACAGGCAGGGTACCCCAGGATGGGCGGGATACCCCAGGACAGGCAGGGTACCCCAGGACGGGCGGGATACCCCAGGACCGCACACAGCGGGGAGGGTTTGGCGGG
>NW_011891091.1:0-825 GCF_000151845.1 Pteropus vampyrus
CCTTCCTTCCTTCCTTCCTTCCTTCCTTCCTTCCTTCCGGCGGTGAAATTACATGACATTTATCATTTTAATCATTTAAATGGTCTAATTCAGTGGCTTTAAGCACGTCCACAACGTTGTGGGCCGGCACTGCCACGTCCAGCACGTTTTCATCATTCCGAACAGAAATGCTCACCCACGAAGCAGCCTCTTCTTCTATTTATTGGTTTTGCTAAGAACATTTTAACTGGTATTATGGGTATTGAGACAAATTTGGAAATGCATAATGGGAAAAATCATGACCAAAAAGCTAAGGACGAGTTTCAGAAGCTGGGGTGAGAACTTTTAAAAACAGGCCTTTATAACCTAGGGTTGAAAACTTGCCGTCAAAGTAAAATATGATTTTACAAAATGAGTAAAGGGGGGAAAAGGCTGGCATTAGGGCGACTGCAAACCTTTTATGCTCCTTACCCACACACTTCCTTGAGGCTGAGGTCAGAATGAATGAGTTTGCGAGGCTATTCAGGCCGAATCGATATTAAATCCTCCCTTTTTCTGTCTGACCATTGTTCCCTCTCTCCTTCCTTTCCGGCACCTACCTTGACTGAGCAAGTGTTATGTATGTGCCAGGCTCACGCTATGCACTGTGGCGACAGTGATACACAGTGTCGGCCCGCCCACGGGTACCTTCTACCTCGGGAGGGAGGCGAGTTACGTATTGGGCAAAACGCAGATGAGGGAAGGGTTAAATCTCACCGGATCTGGGGCAGGAGTTCACAAAAACCCTCTTCACCTAAGGCCAACTTAATAGTACCTACTATATTACTGTACATTAATATGTTGTAA
>NW_011891091.1:3515-5924 GCF_000151845.1 Pteropus vampyrus
GTGTTTTTGTTTTCTTCAGATAAATACACTGAAGTGGAATTGCTAGGTCATATGCTAGTTCTATTTTTATTGTTTTGAGGAACCGCCATACTGTTTTCCATTGTGCTTGCATCAATTTACAGTCCCATTGACAGTGCACAAGGGTTCCCTTTCTTTATATCCTCACCAGCACTTGTTATTTCTAGTCTTTTTGATAATAGCCATCCTAACAGGTGTGATAGCTCATTGTGGTTTTACCTTGCATTTGCCTGATGATTAGTGATGTTGAGCATCTTTCCAACTGTATGCCTTCTTTGGAAAAATGTCTATTCGGATCTGCCTATTTTTAAATCAGATTGTGTTTTTTTTTTGCTACTGAATTGTATGAGTTCTTTGTGTATTTTGGATGTTAGCCCCTTATCATAAATATATGATTTTCCATTATTTTCTCCCATTCAGTAGGTTGTCTTTTCATTTTGTCGATGGTTTCCCATGCTGGTCAGAAGCTTTCTAGTTTGACGGAGTCCCACTTAGTTTTGCTATTGTTGCTTTTGCTTTTGGTGTTCAATTAAAAAAATCATCACCAAGACCCATGGCAAGGAGCTTACCCCTTATGTTTTCTTCTAGGAGTTTTATGGTTTTGAGTCTTATGTTCAAGCTTTTAATCCACTTTGAATGAATTTTTGTGTACGGCGTAAGTTAGTGGTCCAGCTTCATTCTTTTGCATGAAGCTGTCCAATTTCCCCAACACCATTTATCGCTTTGTACTTTCCCCATTGTATATTCTTAGCTCCTTTGCCATAAATTAATTGACCATACATACATGGGTTTATTTCTAGGCTGTCTATTCTGTTTCATTGGTTTATGTGTCTGTTTTTATGCCAAACCACACTGTTTTAATTATTACAGCTTTGTAATATAGTTAGAAATCAGGAAGTATGATGCCTCCTGTCTCTAATTTTGAAAAAGATTTTTACTACGTCCTGAAGACATACAAACAAAAGTCAGAAATATGATGGTCTACATAACAGAATCACATATGGCTGAAGAGAGAAACGTGGCCTTAAAAAGTCATCCTTCAACATTCTCATATCCCAAGAACTATATCTGGGAGTAAGTGCTCACGGCCTACACCGTGCATGGACCCTGATGCACCAGCTGACTTTGACCTCATAGGGGATGCTGCCTTGGAGAAGTTGGTAATAAAATATTTCTGAAAAGGACTTGGATGTGTCTTAGCACTTAGGCTGTGCTAAGTTGATTTAGGTTCCTACCAGCACGAACAGCTCTTTGTTCATTGCACACTTCTCCCTCCCCTCCCCCACCTGCAACTTTTTGCTCTGGAGTGGGTCAATGTCTGACAGCTTGGCACCCGTGAAACAGTTGTTACTATGAATATCAGCATACGATATTCTTGAGAACCAAAGTAAGAATAATTCCCCAAGGAAACATTCAGGTTTTGCAAAGCCAAAATCCCCAGCCTTTCTCCCTAGGATTTTTTTTTCAGTAACAGGCTCTCTAGCTTTGCAGGACCTGATATGAATGCATGACTAAGTCTCACACCGGCACAGCTCCCAGGATCGGCAGCTTGGAAGCACATTCTCACAGCAAATAGATACTCACAGTGGAACCGGAATGAAATCAGCTACCCTACGTTGCCCTCACCCCTCCACCTCAGCCTCAAACTCATGCCTCTGAAAATAGTGCTGCCATCTTGCTGGCCTGATGTCTGAGCCAGGGGGTCATACTAGACTCTTCCTTCCCCAGCTCATTCTTCAGGTCTAATCCATTAGAGAATCCGGTGGCTGTTACCTCCTTAATGCCATCCTAGCTCGTATTTCATTGGCCCCGGTCATCAACGCTTCCCTTGGATGACTCTGTGAGCCTCCTCACTGGTTTTCCATTTTTCTCTCTTGTTGCCGTCCAGTACACCCTCCGGCCACCCAGTCACGAGACTGATAGTGCTTATGCTCTTCAATCCACTGTCCCCCTTGACTACACGCAGGGTGAAAACCATACTCCTGAGCAGAGCACACGGCATGACCCAGCTCTCCAGTCCCGTCTGTGGACTGTCCTTGCTCCAGCCTCCATGCGAACTCTGGCTTTCCCACAGTGCTTATATTTGGCGACATGTGGCTTGCTCTCCCCTGCTTCCTCTGCTGCCAACCCTCCTCCCCACCTTCATTCTTCACCTGGCTAACTCCTACTACTGAACTCTAATGTCACACCTAGGAAGTGCCCGCTGTCACCAGCTCAGCTGCTTGCCTCTTCTCTGAGCATCCGAAGCACCCTTTGCTTCTTCTCCACTGGCCTTCTGATTGTTTTACAACTGTGTCCTTGCTCACCAGTCCATCTCTCCTGTTAGCTGAGTCCCTTGCCGGCCTTCATTTTTGTACTCACCTGCCTCTTGCAGTGCCTGTCACACAGGAG
>NW_011891091.1:7651-12513 GCF_000151845.1 Pteropus vampyrus
GTTACAGTCCATACTGAGCAGAAACCTTCTGGAATCTTGTTCGGCTCAGAACGCGAGGTCTTAAAAGGCACGTCGAGAGGCTGGAGGGTGTCCGGCTGAGCGACGTGCTAGTGGGAAATAGCTGAAGGAAATGGAATTATTTGGTAAGGAAAAATGAACCCAACATGGGTCACGATGATGCCCTTCAGATACCAGACGAGTGACAACAGAGAAGAGTCAAATTATCCTGCTGTTCTAGAGGACAAACTTCTCAAAGTCCTCAGCAGAGTTTGCTAACGAAAGGGATGACTTTTCAACAGATGTGACCGAGGAACAGATTGCTCGATGAAGCAGCAAGTTCTCAGTCACTGCCACTGTTCAGAGAGTCTAGGTGGCTGTCCCTTAGGGGAATCGGAGGGGCCTGTGCCACAACTGCTCTCCTCTTTCCCGTCCTTCCTCTGACAGTAACAGCCTCCCCGTCCCCCCCCCGCCAGGCTCCCTACGTCCCATTAAGTATTGTTGGGTAAAGCAGAGAGTCTCCTGACTCCTAACTTTTTCCACTAGGGCAGAGAAGGCTCGTGCTCACGCACAGAGGCACGCTCATCCAACAAGCATTCATTTGCGGCAGTCTGCAGGTCTGGACTTGTGCTGTTTGACGGGGCAACAGAGATGGACCCGGCATGAGCCCAGCGGCCCCCAGGCCAGTGAGAAGACAGACCCCTAAACACATCCAAACGAGGTGCAGTGATGGAGACCAGCCCTAAGGACTGGAAGGAACAAAGGAAGCCCAACTAACCCAGCCTGACTGGGCAAGGAGGGTCAGGGAGGCTGTTCTGGGGGACTGGGTTCTGGAAGTCACAGGGACTGCACAAGGAAAGCATTGGAGGCGGCAGGGACGACATGAGAATGGAGGTAGGAAACAGTCCTGTGGACAGCCTGATGTGTCGTCTGACTCTGAAGTACGCTGGAGAGACGAGAACCCAGAGAGCCCCATGCGGGTTCCTAAAGGGTTTGCAGGCCACACGCACAGACGCATACGGTGAGGGACTCTGGCTCAAGCTGCAGAATCCCAATTGGGCCCCGCCCTCTAGGAATTATTTGTGCAATCGTCTTCTTCGTTACTATATGTCTGTTCTGCTCCATGAGGGCAGAAACCTAGTCTAGCTCATTCATTGCTGTATCTCCATTGCCTTCCCAGTGCCTGGCACGTAGTAGGTGCCCAATAAATACTGTATGTCTCCACTGAAAGAAAGACTGTGAGCAGAAAGGATGCAACCTCACAGGGCTGCTGTGAGGGTTCTCCACGTTATTATGCATATCTCGTTTAGAACAGCACCCAGCCCTAGTAAACGAATGAGGAGCTATTGTTATTATTACTCATTTGCATTTCCTGTTCTCCTGTCTTGTTGGTTTTGCAAGTCGACTGCTTAGTACTTTTGCTTTTGTGGCTGCCGCTGCTAAAGAAATTTTGATGAGCAATGGTGTTTGCCAAACAATAACCGCCCCAAAAGAAATCCTTAAGGTACAGAGCGTTACAGACATACTCAGTATCATAAACCACAAAATGCCATGTGAAGGAGAGCTGAGAGACGGGTTTCCCCGATGGGAGTCCTCAGGCTCATCTTTGAGGGCCTCCTGGAAGAGCGTGCAAGTGTCATGTAAGGCTCCACGGCTAGACCGATGGCCAAAACTTATGTCCCCAAAGTGAACCCTGAATAAGAGGCAGGTGAAAAACTGGAAGGGATGAACAGTCATCTGTAGACCCCACTCATCCCCACACCACCACCCTCTGAGGAAAGTTTAATATGGTGGGCCGAGGTCAGGTACAACCCCATGGCCTTTCACGGAGGGCAGGAGTGGGGCTGCATATTCAGTGGTCCAAGGGCAAAAGCCAGGCCTGCTCATGTTGCTTTCTGGGACTTCTCTCTGCGTGGTGTCTTCCGGCCTGTGCATGGCTAGGGTTGACTGGTCTTGGTTACAGAGAAAGTGCCTAGTGGCAGTCAGTGCATACTAATAGGTCTGAAGATTCAGGGGGAATAGAACTTTCTCTGAGAAACCAAGGACTTATCCAGGAAGAGCAATTTAACTTTTTCAGGTCTGGCAAAAAGGTCAGTGCATCCCTTGTGGATAAGAATTTAACTGCAGAGAGGAGATTTCTCCTATGACAGGCCTTCTACCAGGCCTGGCAGGAACTCAACAGCGAACAGAACTTCACGATTGCCAAAATAAATAATACTGCCTAATTAATCTAACTGAAAAAACATTCTTCTTCTTTGTCAAGTCCCCAAAGGATCCATTTCTTAAAGAAAATCCTGTCATCTCTTTCCTCTCCCGAACGCCTAAGGCTCTCGGCGAAGCTGAGGAAGTCTGGATTCTGTGAGAACCGGTGAGGCGCTGCCCTGAGCCAGCCGATGCGGGCCATCTGTTAAACTGAGGGAAATACAGGGCTATGGGATTAAGACATACCTGGTACAGGTCCCTGTACCTGGGCTTCTGGTCGGATCTTGAATCGGGAGAGAAAATGAAGCTTAGGTGTCGAAAGCTCAGGGGACAGTGAAATGACTTCGACTGCCAAAATAAATAATGTTGCCTAATTAATCTAGCTGAAAAAAACCCGTTCAAGCACTGGATAAAACAAATCTGTTGATGCGGCCCCTGTTTATTTGGCCAGGTGCGGGACGGAGAAAGTATCTTTAGCCTCAGTGTGCTCGAAGGACTGCATCTTGCAGCTCAACAGGAACTATCCAGAGTCACAGCTAAAGATACCTCTGCAGGTTCAGAAATTTATGAGCAGCTATAAAAGTGCAGCTATGGTGGTAGAGGGTGGAGCAGGCTCCCTTTCAAATGAGAGGCCGCTGAATTAAACACTTGAATATACCAAGTTCATGGCAGGCGCAGTGCACCTGACACGCTAAAAATAGTCCAGTGGAAGCCGCTGCTGTTGCTAAAATAATACTGAACTGATATACTCCTTTTCTAAACCTACAAAGAAATGGAGGAGGGTGGAGGGATTCCGAAAAGTATGTGAGAAAGCATGTCTCAGGGAAGGAAGTAATTTCCTACCTTTGCCACTTCTCAGAAATAAATAGCTTCCTCCCCGAGTACACGGAGCTAGTAGTAATCAATATATTATTTTTTAATAACACGAGACAGACATGGGAGCACGCAAAAGACAGCGCGAACCTGGATCCGCGGTCCTGCTGACGAGCAAGGCCGCTGACGAAGCAAACCTTTTCTATCTTGGTCAGGAACCATTTATTTTTAAGCATTTTGCCAGACTCCCTCATCCGCAGCCCCATGCCCGGCGGGTAAAGTCCCTCCTTATCTTGTCACCTGCCTGGCAACCCGCTGGCCTGAGTCTGGACGAAGGCGGGTGTGTGCAGCTGCATGTCTCAGGCCACTATCCTTTCCGGAATGGCCAGTGGATCAAGGACAACGTTACCTTCATCTTTCCAAGTCCCAATTGCCCTTTCGTGTCACGTGGAGCTGCTCGCGGGTGACCTCCTAAGGTTGCGGTGGAGATACAACGGGCTAACCGCACGCAAAAGCATGCGGCCACTCTGTAAAGCCAGACCGACGGCCGAAGGGGGTCGCTGCTGTCGCCGCGCCTTCTCCTGGGGTGGCGGTGAGAAGCGCGGCCCCTCCAGGTGACTGGAAAGCGCTGGGCACACAGGCCGCCCCACGGGGCAGTGTCCACACCCCACAGCGGAGCGGCAGGGGCTACAGGCTTTCGATCTCGCCTTGGCTCATCGCCGTCACCGCGGGCTCGACTCCCGCTCGCGTGGCTGCCCCTTTCCGCGTGACCCACCGAGCGGGCTTGGCCTGGAATCGCTGGGACGCAGAGGCGGAGGCGGACGTGGGCCCAGCCTTGCCGCGAATGGTTGCTAGGTCATCACCAGTGCCCACCCTGGGACTGGTCCCCCAGGCTGCTTAGCTCTAGCTGGGAGGACGGGAGATGCCCATCTCCTCTTAGGCGCCTCCATTAACGGTGGCTGTTGGGGTCGTCATTTAACTGAGGTGATGATTATTTCTTTTCTTTGGTTCTTCTCCCTTTCTCTTGTCTTATATTAGGCCTAAATCTGATTAAAAGTTACATGTTCACCATGAAGATAACTGTGAGGCACAAAGAAAAAATATATGCAATCATATTGTCTAAATCCGGAAGGGGATATTAAAAAAATGAAATTACTTGTTTTTTTTTTAGGATGGTGGGATTATGAAGGCTTCCCTCGCCTCTCTCTCTTCCACACTGTCTATAATGCTGTTATATAGTCTTTAAAATAAAAAAAGGAAGGAACTGTAATTGGAGTTTTAACATTTTATAAAATGGCAGCCAGTTACCTTGATTTTGGCTTTCCTGGGCTTAAAAGTGCAAAGTTAAAGACATGTCACAAAGGCTTAAAGTATTTCAATGTAATAATTATATTTTCGGCCTCCGAAATATTTTAAAGGTGGCCTCCTTCATGTCAACGTATTTTTTTGGCGTACGCAGTATACGGCAAAGGGAGCGAGATGTTTAAAAATCGGAAATCATGTCATAGCTTTTTAATTTGGAAACCCCTCAAAAGTCTATCATCTTTTCGATCAACAAAGAATTGGATATTTTTTGAGCGCCTACTACATGCCGAACACGGGCAAGGTATCGTGCATTTCTCCTTAGTTCTTCGTTTTTCCTATTCTCTTCCCACGAAGTGAGCATCACTGGTCATTCTGTGAAGCGCTGGATGGTCAACTTGCTTCAAGCACGATTATTATTTTTTAAGCAGTAGGTGCCAAGAGAGTGGCAGTGAGGAGAACTTCTAATAACTTGCGGTTCCTCAACTAACCCACCATAAACCATTACAAGATCAGGTTGGGCACCCAGGGCAGCCAGCTACACCCAG
>NW_011891092.1:0-450 GCF_000151845.1 Pteropus vampyrus
AGAGACGTCTTCTGCTCGGTAAAGAGCATCTGCGAGAAACTACGCTAAGCTCGCGCCCCGTGGGAGGGACGGATGCGTCTCCAGACGGTCAGCAACGAGGCCAGAACGTCCTCCCTCGTCCCTGCTACCTGACCTCAGGCCAAAAACCCCCGCTGTGCCATCAGACAAGAAAAGGAAGCAGAAAGCAAGTGTATGGACTGGAAAGGAAGAAATAAAGCGGCTTTTATTCGTCAGTGACAGACATTACCTACACAGGAAATCACGGAGAATCAAAAACGTCCTCTCGTAACTAACTAACGAGCAGTTCCAGCCGGACCGCAGGGCAGGAGGCGAGTATACGAAAGGCGGCTGCCTTCCTAGGTATCGGCGACGAGCAAATGCAATTCGAAAGTAAAAAAATATATACTATATAATGATGGCACCAGTACACGAAATACTTAAGTATAAACC
>NW_011891092.1:2080-6448 GCF_000151845.1 Pteropus vampyrus
GGGGACCCAGCCCCCGAGGGGACGGACAGGAGGGGGTGGGGGCAGGAGGACGTGCTGCTGCGGGGGGAGCCTCGCTCAGAGGGACAGCGCCTGGCTGGCCTCCCCGCAGGAGGGCGGAGCAGGGGGCACACGGCGAGGGAGCCCCTGGATCTGACACCCCCGGGGCGGGGTCCCCACAGTGTCGTTCACGCTGGTTTCCATGGGGCTCGTGTCACAGGGTTCCAGGGACACTAGGGCACGCGTGTAAGTGCCCCTCGGTGCTCGCACACGGCAAGAACTCGGCGAGTGGTCGGGAGGCCTGGCTGGAGGCGGCTGGGGGCGGGGGGCGGTCCCCATAAGGCCAGCCCCGTTGGGGGCCTGAGACTCGCGGGGCTCGGCGTTCGTCGGTGAAAACTTGCACAGATCGTCCCACTCTGCTGGGACACTGTCCTCCGCACCGGAGCGGGCAGCGTGGCCTCCATTCTCGTCACGGGTCCGAGGTCCTGGCAGCGTGTGGACCTCACCTCCCGATGGATGTTCAGCAGGCGCCCAGGATGCAGAGAGTTAGAAACGACACCAATGGAATGGCCTAACTGTGCCCGTCCCCAGGAGGGACGACTCGGAGGCCACAGTGCCCCATGGCCCCTGCCCCGTAGGGGGCTCCGACACCAGCGGCTGCAGGCCCAGCGCAGAGCACGGCTCCCCACCCAGAGAGGAGGACCGTGTCTGGTGACTCGCTCTCACGAAAGGGCACGACCCCCTGGCCGGCCTGTGTGCGTCACCTCTCACGCCGCTCCGGATGGCTGCCGACCCCTCCCTCGGCCCCGCCCCCGCCTGCCTCGTCCCTTCCCAGCCCTTGTCCGCCTGGCGAGGCCGTGGCGGGAGGAGGCCGTGGCGGGAGGAGGCCGTGGCGGGAGGAGGCCTCTTCCTGCACACACGGTGGACTGGGGACAAACGCTTCCAGAATGCACGCGGCTGCGGGAGCCTTTTTTGCACCCTGAACCGCCTTGAACTTTCAAGGATGCCCGTAGCGGGCTGGGCAGGGCGACGGCCGTCCAGGGTCCCGCCTGTTCCCTCGTATCACCCAGGGAGGGGGCAGCACATCCAGTGGACCGCAGGGGGTGGCCCGCTCTCTGATTTTCTCGGGGCTAAGTCCAGTCAGGACCGCCCCTGCTGGCTGCCCTGTGCTGCCCTGGCCACCCTGCGGGTCCTCTCTGACAGTGACCGGCCACGGGGACCCCGGCCAGGTGAGCACTGTCCTCCTGGCTGTCACAGGTGGAGCCACCAGCAGCACAGACCGGCATTTGGAGGTGTCACTGGGAGCCCCGGGGAACAGCGGCACCCTGTGCTCTGTGGGGTGCCCCAGTGCCACGCCATGCTTGGGACCCCGACATGGCCCAGGAAGGCTAGGGGCGGGGGAGAGTCTGGCCGCCCTTCCTCTGAGAACTCCCCGCTCAGGGACCCCTCGGCTTGGGCCGAAAGCGTGATGCGTTTTAAAGGGAGCGCGACGGTCTCCACTTCGCACAGCGTCACCCCACCCCCCCCCCCGGCCAACCCCCCCAAGGGCCCCTGCCCGCCCGCAAAAGCAAGCCCGGCAAAGGCCTGGCAACCGCCCTCGGGAACGGAAGTTGGAAAAAGGAAAGAACCCAAGGGAACAAGGGAACAAGGGAAAGGCCGGCCCAAGCCGCCCAAAACCCACCAACCCCAACCCCCAACCCCCCTCACCCCACCGTCTCCCCTGAGGTCTGTCCACAGCTGACCATGCCCGCCCTTCCGTGAACGGGCGCACGGCACGGGTCTTATTTGGAGGGACGCGAGTTTCCAGCGCGTCACCGGGAGGGCAGGTACCAGCCCCGGGGGACCGTGGAGACCACCTCCGGCTTCAAAGGCTGAGGCGAGCCAGCGACGGCCGTGGATGCGGGTTTGTCTACACTCCTTTTTTATATTAGAGAAAACTTGTCACATCTCTTGCACGTTGTCACTGAAGCCTCATTACTCTGAAATGTCACTTCGCTTACGAACATCATTATGCACGAGCAGATGCTGAGAGTGACAAGAATTGCAGAAAATGTGAGAAGATGTGACTTTTTTCCCAGAGCGGCATCTTAGCGGGGACGAAGTCAACATCTTGACACCAAGGAGAGACTCGAAAGTGGATGGGAGTCTGGTAGCCTCCTTGGGGATTCCAAGTGAGAATTTCCTCTCCGGAAAGACCTAGAAAGCTCGCCCATTGGTCACGGACAGGCAGCCGAGAAGGACGCCTGGGCGTGGGGGGGATGGGCTGGGACGCAGCGCTGGCTTCCTGCAGACCACGAGGTGGCGTCGGGGCCTCTGTCCTCTGCGGCCAGGCCCGGGGCCGATCCGCTCTCTGCAAGGAGAAACGTTTGGGTGACGTGGGTCTTGGGCCGGCACCAGCCCGGAGCCGTGTCCTCATCTCGGGGGCACACGGATGCGGGCGGGAGAGGGGCACGGCAGAGGGCTTCCATCGCTTTGACCTTGGACCTGGCAGATGCCGTTGCTCGACTTCTGATTCAGTCTGTGAACGACCGTCAGGCACCTACGCCGTGCAGTGTGTTGGGGGCTCGACTGGCAGATAAATAAAAGTCACGGGGGTCCAGGACCACCAAGGTGATGACGGCCGCTCGGCCCGGAGCCCGTGCCCTGGGAGCCGGGGTCACCGCAGCGGGGCCCCTGGCAGGAGCCCCTGGAGGAGAGGTCAGCCCTCCAGCTCGCTCGCAGCCAGGAGCCGGGGTTCGCGTCCCGCGGCACTGACCGGGGAACAGCGCGGGTCCCCGAGTCCGCGTCAGTGGAAGGACATGAGACTCAGGACCAAGCGGCCCTCGGGTGCGTGCTGTGCTCAAACGGCCGCGTCGCCTCGTGCCGGCCTCCCTCTGCTGAGTCGGTCACAGGTGGGAACTGCGACTGTGTCGCTCAGAGGCTGCCGTGAGCGTCCAGCGGGCCCCGGCTCCGAGTGGCAGCTCTGTGTCCTTGGGACCTGTCCAAGGTCACGCAGCCCCTGGGACGCCAACCGCTCTCTCTGGTGGCCCTCGTCGACACGCACAGACCTCCCCATTCACTCTTCACCGAATGTCCCTCTCCACCTCCGAGCGACCCCACGAGGCCGAAACGCTGGGCGCCTCGTCCATCGGGGACGACGTAGCTTCCAGGAGAGGACCCGACGCAGCACCGTGCGGTTAACATTTGCTGAGTAAACGGATGAGGGACTACACGTTGCGAAAAAGGTTATCCGACGGCTCTCGAATAAACGGACGAGGAACACAAATGACAGAGAGCGGCCGAGGCCACAGACGCAGGGAGCGGGGCCACCGCGGGCCTGGCCACCGCCCGACCAGGCCTGACCTCGCAGGGAGCCCCGCCGGCTCCTCCCGCCAGCCTCACCGTGCGCCCGGAGGGCGAGGCCGAGCTCGTCACCTCCGTGTGGACCAGCTCCGAAACTGTCATTTTTTTTTTTTTTTAATTTTCTAAGCCGTTATTGAAACGTAGCTAAATTACAAACTTGAACTCATTAAGGAAATGTTTCTTTTCATATATAAATTTACAGAGTCAATTCACAGTTCTTTCATCTACGATCTTAATCCTCCCGGCAGCGACAGGTAGGTCAGCTCTGGCCCTTGCTAAGCCACGTGCCCGGCGTCCCCCAAGCCCGCCACCCAGCGGCCGGGGACCAGGCGGGCGACCTCCGGGCCTGCGGGGAAGGTGGACGGGCAGGGACTCCGTCTGCGCGCGTGATGGCCGCCACCGCGCCCTTCCGCACGGCGCTCACGTCGCTCCGTTTCGGCTGCTTTAGAACTTACTTTTCTCGATTTTAATCAAGGCTCGTTTGTAGGACGTCGCAGATGAACGTCTTCTCATTTCCGGGGGCCGACTCCGCTTGACCGTCGCGATGATGGACGCTCCCTTTCAGAGGCCGCATTTGTGAATTCGGAGCACGTTCCCGGAGGACGCCTCCTGTTCGCACTCGGAAGTGGGGGGAAGGGACAGAGAGACGGGGTCCCGTGCACCTACAGCCTGGCAGGGCGCAGGCCCGCCACATCGGAGGGAGCGAACGGAGCAAAGACGCCTTTTCTCGGGGGCCCGCGGCCTTCGTGGGGACCTTCTCGTCATGGTCCTCGAGGACCTTTCCTTCTAGTTTTACCTTCGTCTTAAAAATGAGAAGGCAGCGGCACAGACGAGGCCAGAGCTCCCCGTGCCACCTGGCTGGGGGCGGTGACGTCCGCATTAGAGCCCAGGAGGTCGTCTCATCGTGACGATTGTTCTTACGTGGCGGCTTGACTGGGCCACGCACCTGGGCAGTGGCCAGTCATGGTTCTGGGCGTGCCTGGCAGGAGGTTTCGGACGGGATCGCGTTTTAATCGGTGGATCAAATAA
>NW_011891092.1:7158-9743 GCF_000151845.1 Pteropus vampyrus
CCCGCCACATCGGAGGGAGCGAACGGAGCAAAGGCGCCTTTTCTCGGGGGCCCGCGGCCTTCGTGGGGACCTTCTCGTCATGGTCCTCGAGGACCTTTCCTTCTAGCTTTACCTTCATCTTGAAAATGAGAAGGCAGCGGCACAGACAAGGCCAGAGCTCCCCGTGCCACCTGGCTGGGGGCGGTGACGTCCGCATTAGAGCCCAGGAGGTCGTCTCACCGTGACGATTGTTCTTACGTGGCGGCTTGACTGGGCCACGCACCTGGGCAGTGGCCAGTCATGGTTCTGGGGGTGCCTGGCAGGAGGTTTCGGACGGGATTGCGTTTTAATCGGTGGATCAAATAAAGCAGGTCACCGTCCCTGGTGCGTGTGGGGGGGGGGTGAAGGGAGTGGGGCGCAGGGGCGGGGTCCTCCAATCCACCAGAAGCCCGAAGAGCACAAGTGTCAATATGCAAATTAAAACCGAAGCCAGCGTCCGGCGCAGTCCAGGTTCGAGCTCACGGCGGGAGGCTTAACCGCAGCGTCCGTCTGTCTGTTATCCCATCTAGAAGCGGGGCGACTGCCCCGTTCCCACCGCCCGCCCCTGCGCCTTCTCCGTAACAGTCCACAAAGTCACTTATCCAGGCAAACCAAGAAAAGCCTTCCGCACGCCATTCTGATCCACAGCCGTCTTCTCCGACATCTGCGGTCGGGTGACACATTTTGCTTCTCCACGTCATGGGAAAATAAGATGCATTTCTCATTGTCTTAAGTCCCAACTCTTCTCTGTCACATCTTGAGATAAAGATGCGACCTCCGCCGAATGCCGTGCGTGCGATTCGGAGACTCGTCACCCACACCGTGAGCTTCTCCTTCATTTTACAGAGCTGCAACGATCTTGGAAAGACGGGGCGGGGTGGATTCCGTCTCTCCCTGTGTCTGAGATGCACTGGCGGATATGCACGTGTGTTGCTCGGGAGACACAGGTCGACCACATTGCACAGAGCAAAGCATTAACTCTTACTCCTTCCGGGTCATTCAAAGATTGTACGGTCAATTACACAGACACGTGCATTTCATTTTTGTTCCAGAAAAATATACGTCTGTCTCTTTCGCAGAGCATGACCATCTCCTGAACCAAAACCTTCCTTTAGAAGCTTAGTTCTCCCAAGGACAATGTTCTCTCGGTGGTTGAGAAAGCTTTACGAATGTGCTGTGTGTGCGTGTGGTGGCAGGCGGGGGGTGCAGTTCGTATTGGATGCTTTTACAGTGTATATACCAAACAGGGCTCATTCCCGAGATATCAAGAGTCCCTACAAATGAATAAGACCAACCCATAAAGCAACACGGGCCAAAAACCCCAAAAGCATGGCTAGCTCCCAGAAAAGAGATTCTAAGTGGATCTTATACACATGAGAAGATGCTCACTTTCATCATCATAAGAGAAATGAAATTTGAAACAACAACGTGAGATCGCGTTGGCCTGCAGACTGCTAAAGATCAGAAGGTCCGATGACACATCTCAGTCGGCAAGGATGTGGAGAGGCGGGTCTTCGTAAACACGTTTTTAGGACGGAAAGGGAGAGGTTGAGAGGACTGGCTCTCGCGGCCGGGCTGTCCGGGTCCCCAGCCCGCACAGGCAGATCGCGGGGCTCCCGGGCCTCCGGGGTCAGGTGGGCCGGTTCCTCGTGCCGTCTGCCATCCCTGCCGTTTCTCCGGAGGCGCCGTCAGCACATCCCCAGCCTCCTCCGCCGCCCCGCGGGAGTCTCTGGGACATGCCTGGGCTCCGGGACACGCTCGCGATGGCTGAGCCCTGGCCGGTGGCGGTGGCTGTCATCACGTCACGGCGGAGCACAGGGCGCCTGTGCAGAGAGAGTCGCGTCCTGCTTCGCGAGGGCGCCCGATGATGAAAACGGAAAGAAAAGGGAAAGAAAGCTCCGCGCTGCCCGGCGAAGGTGACGCCGGTGACACGGGGGTCCCACGTCGCGATCGTCAGAACTGGAGTCACAGGAGCCGTGACAGTCGTCGCAAAGAGCGTCCCAGCGAGGGTTCCTTGAGTGCCACATCCGTGTGGACGGGGCCCCCCACGGCCAGCTAGAGCCAGCCCAGCTCGTACGGAGCATGGCCCAGCAGCCCTGGTACCCGTCCCCTCGGCGGCCGCGTCCTTCCTGTGTTCTGGCCCCTCACACCATGATCTCCAAACCGTCCACATCTCAGGCCTCAGCGGCGCGGATGGCGGAGGCTCAGACCCTGCCTCACCGAGTCGGGGTGCCTCGGGATGGTCTGTCCTGGGCTTGGCAGGTCACCTGCATTCCCAGCAACGCCAGGCTATACCTCTAGATCAGAGGGCACCTGTAATTCTAGACGCTGGGTACTTAACTGGAGCACCCAGAAAATAACCGGATTTCATCTAAGGCGCCCTAACCAGGTCCGCTGTCACACTGCCAGAGGAGATGCTCGCTTCCTGCAAGTGAGTCTGCGAGGCGGACTCTCTCGGGAACAGATGTTTCCATGTCATCTGACAAAAGCTGCCAGCGGCCGCCTGGCATAATTCTTCACAAACACGCGCGTTCCTCGTCCATGAAGCATGGAGAAACAGCTTGTAC
>NW_011891093.1:0-1161 GCF_000151845.1 Pteropus vampyrus
AATATAGTGGACAATTTGGTGACAGACAGAGAGGAGGGTGTTGGCGGGCTGGGATAATGGGGTGAAGGGTTAAAGAAGTACAAATTAGTAGTTGATAGATGGTCACGGGGATGGGGAGCATGGCAGAGGGAATGCAGTTAGCATTAATATGTTGGCTAGGTGGAGGGCCAGGGAGGGAGGGAGCGATTGGGAGGATCATTTTATGAACTGTATACTTGAAACTAATTAAAAAAAAAAAAAGTCCACACTATATGCTCCACCCAACTTCCCCTTATTGTTCCATTTACAAACCTTGCTGCCAACTCCCAATGTCTCCTATAAAACAACATATGCTCTACAACATACTTATACAGGCATATAAATCCTAGCTAATCCGCCTTTTCTCTCCAAATCAGTATGCCTTCTTTTAGAGTCCAAGGATTATGTTTCCTCTAGGATCTTAAAATTCCTCATGTTATGCTACCCTGATCATACAAGTCCACACTTTTCTGGTTCCTCCTCCGCACATACGCTCCCCTTTCCCAAGACCCTCCCTCCTGCCCTGTGTCTTCCCACAACTGAATGACATTTTTCTGGGCATGGTCTGCACTGCCCAAAGTCCTACAGTAGGTACTTCCAGCCCCTGGAGGACTACAAAACACATTAACCTTTTCAAACTGAGGTGTGAAATATTCAAGTGGCATCAAGCTATTTTAAGGACTGTGTATATTTGATAAGGCTGACATTTTTCTTCTTACTTTGAAGCACATAGCTGGAAGTAAAATAGAAAATCATTTTAATTACTGAATGAACTGCTACCGCTATATTTGCCTAATTTAATAATACTTAAAAAAAATATGCTTTATTCTCTCAGGGCAAACCAAGGTTTGCATTAAAAAGAATTTGCTTTCTACTTCGCCCCCTTTCTCCATATTTTTGCAATAGCCCTTGCTTTGTTCTTGCACCTTAACAAGCACTTGTCATACTTTCACTTGTTTAACGATTAAAACCAATGTATGAAGGAGCCCCATTATTATAACATTTACCTACCAGCTAAGGAGACAGAAGTGGAGATCTGCTCCTCAGTCAAGGTCACAGCCAGCACCTGGCCTGGGACTCCAGGTGCCTTGCCCTCTAAGTGGGGTCTGTAACCACTGCACCACCTCACACCCTTCCTAACTT
>NW_011891093.1:2906-4924 GCF_000151845.1 Pteropus vampyrus
AGCCACATACATATTCCATTTTAAAAGGACCATTGACAAGTTAGATATAATTCAGAGGAGAGTAACCAAATTGGTTATGGATTCGGTTTATCATCTCCCATGAGGACTAGATAAAATAATGGCTGAAGGAACTGGGGAATGTTATGTTCTAAGGAAAACAGAAGCTTAGAAAGGCATGGTGGACGCTTTCAACTAGTTTGAATGATATGTCAGTATTAATTTCTAAAGGCAAATGGAAGCCCAAAGATAAAAATTAGTGAGAGGATCCAATATAGATTTCTAGAATGGGCGGTTCCTCACACCCGATCCCACAACCTTTTGAGAGTTCTCGGCAGGGGACAAAGAGTAAAGCACCCGATCTCTGTACTCAGGGGTGGGCCAACTGAGAAAGCATGTGACAGAGCAGCTTGTGGGAAAGGGTGACTGGATGGCCAGGCCCGGAGATGTCGGAAAACTGGAACACAGCAAAGATCACACAAGTGAGGCAGAATAGCCAAAGGCTGACTTGACAGAGGGAATTCCTGTCTGTTTTGCTACAAACAGCTTTACCAACTGGAGGAAATTTCATTCATTCATAGACCTTTGTCGAGGCTGGGGCTGCAATGGGGAAGACGACAGATAAGCCCTGCCCTCAGGTTGCTGACACTCCATGCAGAGCAAGGAGGAAGGTTCACAACTCCCAAGTTTTAAACTACATGTAATGAGTAAACCTTACCTGGAGAAGAGAAAGGGAGATCTCCTTGCACTAATGTCTCTAGACTGGTGGTCAGCCTCCACAATAGGGAGCTGAGTTTGCACTCTCAGAGTGTGCGCATGCTCAATTAAACTGCAAAATTATAACAGTTTAGAGAAAGGAACTATTTAATACCAAGAGTTAAGAGTAAATTATAATTTTTCCTCTTAGAAAGTGGGTAACTCCGTCTTTGAAAACAAAGTCTGTTACCAAAATAGTAGCCAAATATAATTCCAGATAAGAGACATGGTTTGAGCCCTGTCACATAGGGGGCAGGTGGCCGCAGACCTGTGAAATGTTTTAACAGGAACAATGCTTCTTTATTCCAACTTAAAAGAGTGTCTACGCACAGATTGGGAGTTTAATAGAATTCTATGTTCTGGCCCAGGAATAGCCAGAAAAATTTTTTTTAATAAAAAGCCAGACAGCAAATATTTCCTTTGTGGGACATATGGTCTCCATCTCAGCTCTAGATTCTGTCTTTGTAGTAAAAACAGAGCCTTAAACAATGCTACACAAATAAGTAAGGCTGTGCACCAATAAAACTTTATTTACAAAACAGGCTGCTAGTTGGAAGTGTTTGTTCTAACCACATGAAATGGTATACCTCAGAATATCAATAAAATCTCCCAAGATCTCTCTCTCTCTGTTTCCTCCAGACCTCAAAGGGCCATGCTACTGAAAAGGGGGTCCTAGTGCTGGTAACATGTTTCCCACATGAATGGTTCCTGGAGGGTAAACAGGGCTAATAATTACTAACCTGGGCTGTGGATGCTATAAGGGGACAACAAAAGGCCTTGGCTTTCTGGTGAATCACCTATATTCAGGGTCAGATACACATAGGCTAGGAAACTCTGATCATCTACTCTAGCTTTCTGTTTTTTATTCCTTGATTTATCAGAGCTTCAAGGGGTGCAAGTGATCTTCCTAGCCCAACCTTCCATCCTACAGCCTCCCAGGGCCCTACCCTACAGAAGTTCTAAGGCTTCAACTCCCCTCTTCCAGATGTGCCCCCGACAAATCTCCATGCTTGTACCCCATACCCTCATCTTACCCTCTCCTCTAATTCACAATGTGCCCAAAGCTCTGGGGCCAAACACAAATCAATACTTATAATATGAAACCTTTAATTAAAACCGCTGTTCATAGTCCCAAAAGAGATATTTGCCAGCTGTTAAATGAACTGCAACTTTTAAATGCATCTGTTCTGTAAGGTCCTTTAAGAGCACTCCATTTGACCCCACATATTGGAATTCATTCATGAAGCTGTAAAGTATGATTTTCC
>NW_011891093.1:6419-6792 GCF_000151845.1 Pteropus vampyrus
CCGTGCTGTTAGGTATGCATTTTACACCTGAGGCTGGCATAGGTCAAGCAATTTAGTGGCAGACCTCCCGTAAAGATTTCTGTTGAAGACTCGCGCCTCTTAGCCTGCTTGCAATATTTCCAAGCTGCGTAAATGCATGCCCTCGAAGCATTCATAGAGGGATTTACTTTAAAAAAACCTCATGAAGCTGTCTGTGAAGGAAAGAAGAACCCTTTGGAAGTTCTTAGCTCTTTCAGAAGAAATGCGCGTTCGCCTTCTAGAGTCCATGGAAAATGAATGGTGGGAATACGTCGGGTTACGAAGATCTACTGTAGGAACAGGAGTCCCAGGGTGTCGCGTGCTCCTGGGAAGTGCCTCTCGAAAACCTCTTTTG
>NW_011891093.1:6842-7215 GCF_000151845.1 Pteropus vampyrus
CCGTGCTGTTAGGTATGCATTTTACACCTGAGGCTGGCATAGGTCAAGCAATTTAGTGGCAGACCTCCCGTAAAGATTTCTGTTGAAGACTCGCGACTCTTAGCCTGCTTGCAGTATTTCCAAGCTGCGTAAATGCATGCCCTCGAAGCATTCATAGAGGGATTTACTTTAAAAAATCCTCATGAAGCTGTTTGTGAAGGAAAGAAGAACCCTTGGGAAGTTCTTAGCTCTTTCAGAAGAAATGCGCGTTCGCCTTCTAGAGTCCATGGAAAATGAAGGGTGGGAATACGTCGGGTTACGAAGATCTACTGTAGGAACAGGAGTCCCAGGGTGTCGCGTGCTCCTGGGAAGTGCCTCTCGAAAACCTCTTTTG
>NW_011891094.1:0-2309 GCF_000151845.1 Pteropus vampyrus
AAAAAAAATGTAAAAGGTCATTACCTTTTCAGGAGCCATGCTGGGACCTGGGGTGAGGCTCCGCAAGAGAAGATTCTGAAGATAACAGCGCTGAACCCACTCACTCTTTTATTTTTTTCAGTCTCCTCTTTAGATCAGGCCCTTGAGCTCTCCCCAGTTCACTCATTTATGCCGAATGCCTACAAGCGTGGGAGTTTTCCAACTTTGACCGAATGAATAGATAGATAAAATAATTTTCTAATAATAGCTTACTTTCATTGAATGCCTGCTATATGTCAGGTACTGTACTATGCATTTAAATGGCTTCATTCATTTAATCCCCACAATAAACCTACAAGGTTGGTGGTATTACTAGCCCCAGGTGACAAAAGTGAAAAGGGAGGCACAGAGTGGTAAAGTGACCTGCCTGCCCCAAGTCACACATCAGTCAGTGGCAAAACTGGACTCCCACACAGATAGCCCCAACTACTACCACCAACTGCCGCCTTGAAAGTAACTGAAAACATTCTGTGTACCAAATAAACATTTTGTCTATGTAGGTTATTTCACTCATCCATTCATATATTTATTTCCCTGCTACTTTAGTCTCAAGGAATTTGAGAGCTTGCGGGGTAGTGACAGAAGCCCAGACTCTTTTAGGAGAAAAAGAAAAAAGAAACTAACTATTGAGATTACAGCTGTCAGTCTTGGAATGAATGAATGAATGTGGACTAATACATTCAGCGTTAAAACAAATCCTCGACAGTCTTATCTGGCCAATCCTGTGGAGATACTGAAGTAGGACCCTGACTACCAAGGTACCATCTTGGCTCCTTCTCTATAACAGCAAATAAATTCCCTACAGTGAATGAACTGTGCATATTTTTGGAGCCTGGGGCATTTGATATCCTAATTACTATTATCCCTATTACTACCATATTTAGATTGCCAAATAGGGCAATTGCTTTCTTCACCTTCTGTAGGAGAATGAAGAGCCGGGGAGTTGATTCTACTACTGCCTTGGTTTTGTCTCCTAGAATCTCCTATGCATCACATATTCTGCTCTCCCAGCTCCTGAAATCCCATCTCCGTAAAACCAGTCCAGCCCGGACCCCATCCAGATCACCACCACCTCTGTCACTTCCCTTCATCCTGTTGTCTCTACAGAAATTTCTGTCAAAATTCCTCTGCTTACTTAGAATCTTCAACTGAGCAGTTACTATGAAAATGGCTAATGATGCCAAGGTCGAGGAAAGAATTTCAGAAAATGAAGGAGTGATAATCCCCCAGAATGCAAAATCAGGGGCATATCTGTTGCTTGAAAGAGAAGCCTCACTTCACAGCCAGTTTTTGTAGGACTTGTGAGGAACACAGCGACAGGAAATCCATCCACAAAGGATGCAGTGCCCTAACTGGGACTGCACCTGAATAGTGATGTGTAATTTATCAAGGAAATCTAGTGAACTTTTTTTTTCACAAAAGTTACATTGTAATGTAGATTAACATGAAATGTTTTATAACAAAAAACTTCAAAAAAAAAAGAAAAAGATTCTTCTGCTCACAGACACTGTCCTACAAACATGTCCACCCCTTGGCCTCTCTACAGTGTCATTACTAAATCATATCGGTGGTTCTCCTCTCAATTTCTGTCATAATAATGTAGGGAGGAGGCAAGAGAACTAAAATCTTAAATGAAGCTATATTCAGAGACTGCAATATGCGGATCAGCTCTGCAGCCAGACCAAGAGGAAACCTGTAGAACAAAGGAAGATTTCTGCTAGGATTGCTAACTAACCATTTCCTCACACTGTGAAGGGAAAACAGAGAAACAGAGTCTTTAAGTCATGCCCTACACAAAATAAAATCATTTGTTCCCTATGGCTAAAATCGTGGGGAACCAGATTGCTGAGAGCTGGGCTACCCTTTGATTAAGGCTGGGAATGGCCAACAGGCCTTTCACACTACACATATTCTTACCTTTTCATGCTACATACTCTTACCCTTTAAACTATAGTCTTTAAACTATAACTCACAGAAACTAAGAATGATACATAAACTAGATTCTCCAAACACTTGGGGACCCTCTCAGTGCCTTTACTCTGTCTCTCTCACTGTCCCTGTCTTTCTTTATTGTCTCTGTCCCTCTGAATCTCTCTTAGGCGCTCTCACTCTCTGCCTCTGAGAGGAGGCCACACTCTATGGAGTGTTACCCCTTCTCTAATCCTTTTGACTAACTTCGGTGGGGATTTGAAGTCTTTCTGGCACTCAGCAAAGAACCCTTTTTTCTCCCAGTGCTGCCCCCCCACAACTTGGAGAATTTGCCTTCTCCT
>NW_011891094.1:3685-4496 GCF_000151845.1 Pteropus vampyrus
CTTTGTTAAAAAGGAAGAAGAGCATGAGTGCCTGGAGGACAGAGATCATGCCATCCTTCCACATTCCCCCCTTCCCTTGGCGTCCTGCACAAGGCCTGGCAGATAGGACACATCCAATAATATTTGTGACTGAAGGAACAAGTGTGCAGTGAAACTGACCTGGAGAAAAGGGAAAAGCAGAAAGAGGTGGAAAAGCCCCTGGGATGTTTGGAGGCTGACTACCCAAGGTCAAGGCTGCACGTGGGGACATGCAGAGGGGCTGAACTTGAGCGTAAAGTCTGGACTTTCTGTTTTAGGTACTAATGGAAAAGCAGGGGATGTTCTCACTTTGAGTTCTACTGAGTGTTGTGGTCAAGACCAGCAGAACGCCTTCCCTTCCAGCCCACTGGCAACTTAGAGAGAGAGGAGAGCATTGGCCTCAGGCTGACCACACCAGGAGGCAGGCAGAGCCCTGGAAGGGGAAAGGGCTAAAACTGACCTTTGAAAGAGAAGAAAAGCGTTAAAAGGGAAGGGGCTGCAGCCCTAGAGAGCTTCCTTGGGGGTGGCAGATAGGACACATTCCAAAGACACACTGTGATTTGGAAGAAAAGACTTAGGGACTTATAGGGCTTCAGAGCAACTGAAACACCAGCTTTATGAAGAACGTCCCCGTCCTCCACCTTACCCTCTTCAGCTCTGAAAACTGATAAGTGAGTAAGAACAACACCAGGAGATCCGTGGTATAATTTAATATGTATATTTGTCCTCAGTTCTGGCACAGAGCTCCCCAAACCCTTATCATTACCTGAGCAATAGAAATGCCTTTTGTTAT
>NW_011891094.1:6936-9092 GCF_000151845.1 Pteropus vampyrus
ATTCTGCTTGTGGTTTCTGCCATGAGTCCTTCAGGTCACCAGAAGAGAAAAGGCCAGCTCTACAGGGAGGCATCTCAAAATTCCAGGCCCACCAGAAGTCCAACTGGCTGGCTGCAAAGCTGGAGAGTGGCTCCATTCTTGTCACCCAAGAGAATGTAACAAGTAGAAATAATTGCTACCTCTCTCAGACTTGGGCTAATAGCTTCTGATATTGATATGCTAATTGACTAGAGGAATAAGTTTGAGGTTTGAGAATTTTGCAAAAACAGCCCCTTGTCAGGAGTCTTTCCTGAGGAGGCAAGAAAATGTGTGGAAAACAATGACTGTTTTTCAAAAATTTACAGGAACCTTCTGGATCAGACTTGGACTCACTGGGAACAAAGAGATTTGGAGATTTCGCACTCTTCCCTGAATTGCACATCTTGCCCCTCCCCTTCTCCCTTCCCTGGACTTATAGGGTGCTTGAACTTGGGGTGCTCTTAAGATGGATTTGAGAAACTATTGAGAGCTTCCATCTTCTTGGTAGGCGCCTTCTCAATCAATACATCTTTCCTTACTCCAAACTCTAATTTATTGAATATTGGCCTTTTAAAGCTACAGGCACACGAACCTCATGATGGCCAGGAACACATACCCATACACTGTGGGTCAGCCTGAGGGATGTATAATGGCCAGTCCCTGCCCTCAGAGAACTAAGACCTTTATTAATGGAATGTACAGAGGACTGTCTCCTGAATGAGTTGCCCCGACTACAGAAGTGGCCTTACCTAAGGCAAAACTGAATAATAAAAGTTTGTCTTTGGTGTGTCTTTTCTCATTATGTCCAGGACCCTCTTTGGCCCATTCAGTTTCTTTACCTCTCACTACTCAAGGTCCCAAGACTTTAGCCCTTCTTGCGCAGCTCCCTCGTCTTCTGACCACCATACCTTCCCAGCCTAGGAATCAATATGTAAAACTTCTAGTCTCCATGTCTTAATGAGTAATTAAGGAACCTAATTCTCACTAAAGTGATACCTGACTAATATATCACCCTTCCCAGGTGATGGAACATTTTGTTCATCTAAAATAAACACTTCTCTAGAAACCATCAGGGAGTAACATAAAAGGTAGGAATTTCAGACCAGCAAGGCAGGAGAGAGGAAGATATTTTTGGCTCGCCAGGTTTTCCAGAATTCTCAGATCACAACATTCTGACGGCCTTGGCGGGCCAGTCTAACACACATTCATCTGCAGGTTCTTACTGAGCCCCAACCCCAACTGTTTTTGCAGTCCTGGTGTACCAGGAACCTGGGAAGTACCAAGAAGCTCTAGGATTTATAATCCAAAAAGACAAGAATAGCTCAAGGGAAAGAACAATTAGATGGCAGTCAAGAGTTCAGTCTGTGCTGTGTGATTATCAGTGCTATAATAATTTAGAGAAAGAAAAGATCCGTGTTGTGTGGGGAGAGTCTCACTTTATGGCGGAATGAGACTGGGTCTAAAATGTTGACAGAAGACAAATATGGAACCTTCTAGCCTTTTTCAAAAGGCACTAAAAAAAATTCCCCTGGAGATTCCCCTTCTCCTTCTTTTCCCAAAATTTCCACTTAAACTTCAGAAGCTTCAAAGTTTATCTCCTCAAATTCGCCCAACATCAAGGGCTGGGGGAGGGCAATCATAACCCAACTGGATTTCCCACTGCTGCAAGGACCGTAGGAAGCTTGCTTCCACTCGGGCAGGTCATGATCCTCTTGGTCATCGTGTGCCCAGAAAACCCAAGTCAGTGTCGTTACACTGGAAGAGCGGGAAACAAAGAGCCAGGAACGCTCAGGAGACAGTTTATCTTCCTGCAAGGCCCAAAAGGGACGCTGCTGGCTACACCGGGACGGGGTTGTGCAGTCACTGCCAAGGCCTGCCAGAGTCGAGTGGCAGAAAAGACCGTGAAACTGAGGGCTCACCCTCAGCCAGTCCCAGGAGCTCTGAAGAGGGTCCCCACCCACTAAAGGGCTGTCTGCCTTGTTCATCTCTCTCCACAAAACAGGGACCGTTCGCGTTTGTCTTGTCCTCCCCTCGCCATCACCGCCCTCTTTTCTTTCTTCTCTCCATTCTTTCGCTCTATCTTCTTCTTCATGCTCCTCTCTGGTGCCCCAGCTCACATCTTCTTGGCCCACATTTTA
>NW_011891094.1:10614-12613 GCF_000151845.1 Pteropus vampyrus
GGAAAGACATTCTAGGCAGACCTCACAGTGGAATCAAAGAGCCAAGCCATTTTCCAGAGAATGAGTGGGCCTGGAGGTAGAGTGTTCATTTGGGAATGATGAGAGCAACAGTGAGAGATGGGTTTAGAAAAAAGAACAAAATCTCCAAGAATGCCTTATCTGTAACATGGGCTGTGATGGTTTTCCCTTTTTTCCGCGTTGGTGTGGGGAGTGGGTACAATAAAAAAAAACTCTCTCTCTTCCTCTCCTCAACTTTGAAACCAATTGAGAAATAAGACGCAGGAAACAGGTGAACATTTACATGTTGAATTTATGGCAGATAACAGCTAGACTGGACACAATGTGGATGTGAGTCCTGTGGCCTTTCTAACACGTTGTGGCCACTGTGGACAGACGTTCACCCAGCTGCACATAGACCCACCTTAGCCCTTCCCCAAAAAAGCATGTTTGCTGTGTGATGAACAGCCCACACCTCTGCAGACAGGCGAGTCCTCAGAGAGTATTGGATTGGTTCGCCAGGGCTGCAGTAACAAAGTACCACTGATTGTGGGGCTTAAACAACAGACATTTATTTCCTCACAGTTCTGGAGTCTAGAAGTCCAAGAGCGACATGTCAGAGGTTTAGTTTCTTCTGAGGCCTCTCTCCTTGGTTTACAGATGGCCTCCTTCCTGCCACGTCTTCACATTTTGCCCCTCAGTCTGTGTTACCTGTCTCCTAATCTCCTCTTATAAGGACACCAGGCATAGTGGATTAGGGCCCATCCTAAGAAACCTATTTTAATTTAATTACTTCTTGAAAGGACCTATCTCCAAATATAGTTACATTCTGAGATACTGGGGGTTAGGGCTTCAACATATAAATTTGGACACAATTCAGCCCCTACAAGTACCTGGCAGGTCTCAGCAGAGCATGCTCAGTTTCTTCTCTCAGACTTTCCAATCAGATAGGTCTTTCTTCCCAGGAGACAGGCCAGAGACTCCAGGAGTGTAGCGGAAATGGAAACACAGGAGTAAGAATGGAAGTTCCATGGCACACCCCACATACACTATGGGTACTTGTGTTATTTTTGTGTCCTGAAACAAAAGACTATCTCACACTTATGCAGACATCAAACTTTCAAAGTACTTTCATATCCATAAAACAAAGCATAGAAAGATAGATACGAGAGTTTCTGGAAATCACCTAATCCTACTCTCTCCTCTTATAGAGGAAGGACTCCAGGCCTAGAAGTTTAAGAGACCAGCCAAGGGCCACCCGATTAGTTAGTGGTCATATGTCTTCCAGTACTCTCAAATGTCACGAGTTCATTTGACTTTAAGGTCCTCAAAACAAAACTTTTTTCCATCTTTATATCTTCTCTGTAGTACCTATCTTGAAGATCAGCACAATCTTAAAAAAAGGGAATTGAAGTAAGAAAGATTCTGAGAGAGGCTCACTGCTCTGAATGGACTTCTGTTGCTTGGATTAGTGTATTTGTCTATACTTGCATTCCCTAGTGTTCGGCATGGGGTCTGTTCCACAGTAGGTGCTCAATTTATATTAGCTGTATGCATGCATGAATGAATAAATGGATGAATAGATGATCAATCGATCAATTGATTGATTGAAGAGACAGAAAACTGGAGACAGAAAATGTCATGTTTTCAGAAGTGGATAAAGAGGGATTCTTCATACAATTGAGCTGTGAACTTGGCATTGATCTAAGGCCTCTGCTGGCCTTGTATTCTGGCACCTGTCCCCATTCTCCAGGGATCTCTTTAAGGTCATCTTGGGATCTTTCCTCTCCTCCATTTCTATATCAAATTTGTTTCCAAGTTCTTCCCTATCTTCTTCTTTTCCATCTCTGTTGCCACATCCTGGCCTAGGCCCTTATCACGTCATGCTGGTCTTGACTCATGTGTCTGGGCTAGGTTAAACTCAGAGGCCGGGGAGGCAACTGGGAGGCTATCTCAGCAGATCAGGCTTCAGTGGACACTTGTTTGCCTCCCCTCCCCCTCC
>NW_011891095.1:0-2531 GCF_000151845.1 Pteropus vampyrus
GTTTGTGCTGGCAATACTTTAACTGGTATCTTTTGCTGTGAACACTGACATAAAAACAAACACATTTTCTGTGATACGGAAATGAAATTAATATAATGTTTAACATGAATGGAGAGAGAAAAACTGGAAAGAGGAAACAGAAGAGATTTATTAGTTAAAAAAGAAACTATTTTGGAGGGGAAAGTTTTGATATTTTAGATTAAATGGCTGTTTGATTTTGAGGAGGTTGATTATTTCACATTTCTTAGGCATACTGCAAGGTGCCAAACAAATTTCAGATCACTATTCTTTCTTCCTTGGGTCACCCTCATGCTATTTTAAAGCAAAGACCATGAGGACATATTACCTCCCTGTTGCTGTCATCTGCAGATATTCTGTTCACTTTTCCCTCTTACCAAGTCTTTTGCAACCTAGTTATTCTTTTTCCTTTTTTGGGGGGTGGGCGGGAAGAGAGAATGATTTTAATGTTTAGATAGCTCATAAAAAAGAGCTTTGACCCTTGATCCCTGATCTCCCTATTCTCTGTAACTTTCTCCTTCCATCCACTTTAGTCATTTCTTCCTTCTAAGTTTTATTTTCTATATTTTATACTATATCTATGATCTATTTTTAAATTTACCATATGACATTGTTTAATAAAATTATATAGGTTTCAAGAGTACAATTCATAATACATCATCTGTATATTGCATTGTGTGTTCACCACCCAAAGTCAAATCTCCTTCCATTACCATATATTTGACCCCCTTTACCCTCTTCTAACTCCTCCTCCCACTTTTTTCTAGTAACCACTAAACCGTTGTCCATGTCCATGAGTCTCTGTTTGTTTGTCTTGTTCATTTGTTGCTTTCAGTTTTATATCCCACATATGAATGAAATCATATGGTTCTCAACTTTTTCTGACTTATTTCGCTTAGCATGATAATCTCAAGATTTATCCATGTTGTTGCAAATAGCAGTATTTCATCTTTTCTTATGGCTGAGTAATATCCCATTGCATATATGTACCACAACTGCTTCATCCAATCTTCTATCAAAGGATATTTTGGTTATTTCCATGTCTTGGCCACCGTGAATAATGCTGCAGTTAACACTGGGATGCATACATATTCACAGATAAATGTTTTCAAAGATTTGGTGAATATATAGAAGAGGGATTGTTGAGTTATAAGGTAATTCTAGTCTTAGATTTTTGAAGAACCTCCGTATTGTTTTTCATAGTGGCTATACCAATATACATTCTCACCAGCAGTGTATGAGGATTCCTTTTTCCCTACATCCTCTCCAACACTTGTTATTATTTGTCCTGTTGATGATAGCTATTCTAACATAGCTATTTATTTGGCAAATTTCTTAACCTTGTTTTCCACTGGGTAGGACTGGCTTACTGATAAAGTAGGTCATAGAAACATTCCATCAAAGGTTCTTTCCTGTTTTTCATTTGTTCACTACTTTATTTGTTCTTCAAACTCAAGAGGGAACTCAGTCCACTAGTCACTCTATTTTCTGTTTATTCTCCCACTTTTTTTTTTTCTTGATTTTTGTTCCAGGTTAAATTTAATGGTTGTAGCTTCAGCTACTCTCTTATAAATATCCTCAGTTCTCTGGGTCTCTTGTCTTTCCATAAATTCTCCATCAGTTTAACTCTCAGCCTTAACATTTAACTGTCCTTCAAACTCCTACCATAAATCCTTCAAGAACAAATTTCTTCTTACTGTAAAAATTTGTACTTCTTTATAAAGCCGATACTTCTACCTGTGCTCTGAATCCAACCTCATTTGCCTCATTAAGAATAGCATTTTGTAAAAGGTAAAGGGGGTGACAGAGAAGATTTGACTTTAGATGGCAAATACACAATGCAATATACAGATGATGTATTATTTAATTGTAAACTTGTAATCTATATAATTTTATTAACTAATGTCACCCCAATAAATTTAATTAAAGAATAGCACTTCAATTCCAATCTTCCTTTCCTAGTATATTTTCAATTTTCTCTTTATATTGGCTTCTTGCTATAAGCATGGAATCATGCTCATATTTCTCACCTTCTAACCACCTGTTGCCAAATTATTACATTTCTCTTCCTTTTCCATCTGAACTTTTTAATAGATTTATACATTTTATTTTAAATTACTTATTGTACACTCATTACTCATCCAATTATAATCATTTTCCCCTTTCCATCTAATGAAACTTTTCTTGCAATGATCTCTAAGAATTGCATCCATTTAATTAAATTAGTAACACTTACTTCTTAAATAGTTTTTTTTTTTTTTAAGAAGTCAACTAATTTCAATATCAGTACCACTGCTGTACTACTTTAAGCTGACAGGCATTACCACAAAACTTAATTTATCTACCCAGTGTATTATCCATTTCCATATTGTAGTTAGAGGAATTTTGCAAATCCGAAAAGGCAACATAATTTCTCACTCTTCTTTCTTACTCTCAATTCTGTGTTAGAGCTATGCTGTCCTTTTCATTTTTACTTTCTAGAATAAGTTTCTCTTGCTATTATAATGGACATC
>NW_011891095.1:5961-8121 GCF_000151845.1 Pteropus vampyrus
TTTTTATATATAAAAATGAATATGCCCTCAAACTTTATGTACTTATATTAGGTGCATCACTATTTGCTTGATTCAATAGTTTTAAAGGATTTGCTAACCTTTCAAACTAGATTTGTCCTATCAATCTTTATACTTAAAGAATTTTTTATCTTTCCCTTTCAGATTTCTTTAATTAGCTCCATTTTAGTGTTTTTTGTAACATTTAAGATGTATATATAGCTAGATAGCATCCCAACTTTTCACTGATTTGTTCATTAGCAGCTAGGAAAAGAATAATGTATATAGTCTCCCTACATGTGAATTCATTGTTTTAGAAAGGTTTATAGATGGATTAACAAAATGTAAGAGCAAGTCTCTAGATATAAGAGCAAATCCTCTTCCATGAGCTTCCTTACTTTATTTCTGCTCCTTGAAGTTCAAAAAACTAAAATTACTAATGATATTATTTCTTACAAATTAATGTATTACATGAGTGATAAGCAGTAGAGGAACTCCTGTTCTTTATTTTAAAATAAATAAAACTCTTAATTTTATTTTTTAAATTTAGCTGTGCTCTTTGATTTTGCCTTTTTTCTTTATTCTAAAAACTCAAGGGACTTCTCTAAGAAACACATATATGTGATAGCAAAATTTTAAGTTCATTGCATTTTGTGAGCCAGGTCTACAAATATTTGAATGGCATATATAAGTGAGTATCTAAATGCTTTGCAAATTCAACTTGCCTTTAAGACAGAGTTTTCCATCTTGTGTCCTAATCTGGTATCTGAATTTGTCATGTTTTAAATCAGTAACAGCATAACAATTTAAAAAGATTAGAAGGTTTATTTGCCTTGCATTCTATAATGCAGGCCTTTTGATCTATCCTGAGTTTTAATACCCTTCCCCCAAATTCACATGCACATGCACATACACCATCACCAGGTCAGGTGACAATCTGCTGTGCTCATTCATTCATGAGAGGAATATGAAAGCAGATAGCAAAAAAACTCAAAAAATATTTTCACTTTTTTTTACAATTTGATTTTCCAAATTAACGACCTCAAGAACTATAATGATTCATGATAGTGAAAATGATTTTAGAAACAGATTGGCAAAAGTTTATGGGGTTCAGGGTGCTCAGAGATAGAAAAACTAAGGTATAGACATTCATGGCTTCTTGGGAATAGGAGCATTTTTTTTAAAACCTACTTTAAGTGCTAAACTCTAAAAAAGGAGATATTATCAAGAAAGAAGTTCCCATGTACTTTTAAGAAATTTAAGAACAGAAGAAGACTATTATGTTTCTTAGACACAGCTTCAGAAATAGGAAAGAGAACAAAGAAGATGTGGAAGACTAGACCTTAGAAAATGACAAGGCAAATTAATGGAATAGTAGAATGAATATGGTGCTGTTATTACTGATATAGATGGGAGAGAAAATACAGGTCTATGAAGGATTGTGGGGAACTCACCGGCAACTGTGTGGACCAATGCTTAAGGACAAGACTAGTTCCTGGGCATGATAGATGGCAACATAAATAGATGGCAGTGAAGACAAAAAACTTCCTCTTATCTCAACCTATGTAATTTAGATAAAGCAATAGATAATAGAAAGGAATCACAAATTAAATTTGATTTATTGTCTTTTGGTGAAATGGAGACATAACAGAAATTAAATTGAGTTAAAGAAATACAAAGGAAGTTAGGTCCCTGTTTGTTTGTTTATTTGTTTTGCCAAGGCATTGCTCTTGGCATGTAAGTAACATGCCATTCTCTCTTTCTACCATTTTCTTCTTTTCAGGCACCATGTGGCCTGCTTCTCTCATCTAATATTATGGCTTCCCTGACATTTGTATTTATCATTTCTGGCCACTCCTGAATGTAACAAATCAACTAGACATGCTCCTGACATCTCATTTGGAACAACTCAGAAAATTTACCCAATCCTATTAAAAAGTCAGTGGAATCAAATGACAGCATGAGTTCAGTACCATCACTCACGTCACTGTGTGGTTGTTGCCAGAAACACACACACACACAAATATAATTATATGAATATTTATGAATACATAAAGTAATTTTTCAGATTGATACATTATATGATTTAAAAAGATAGGCTCTTCTATACATACCTTTCTTAAGTTCATGGCCCATACGTGCTTCTAAGACACCACCTCTTAT
>NW_011891095.1:11361-13520 GCF_000151845.1 Pteropus vampyrus
CCTTTTCTTGTGATTAAGAGAACAGGCACTGGAGCCAGCTGCCTTGGTTTGAATCTAGGTTCCACCGTTTACTGGCTACTAAACTATGGTTATGACAGAGGAATAAGGGCAGTACTGTGGATTTGTAGATTCTTTTTCAATCATTTAAAAAGCTTCCCATTTTTATACCATGAGATTCCCACAGCCTAAGGTGCTATACTAAGATTTGGGATAGTTAACTGGGTATGTGTGTCTTTGTAAAGTTGGAGCTGTGAGTAACTCAGTCATGTTCTCAGGCAAATCATTTTTTTAAAGAGTGTATATGTAAGTTAAAGTGTTGAAAATTAATTCCCTTAAATGTGTCCATACTCTCACACTCTATAAGTCATCTTCACATACCCATACATACAAAGTGACTGTTAGGTTTTGTAATAAAGCTTTTGTAATAAAGAGACCCCAAATTAAATAAATAGAAAAACTCAGAACTACTTCTACCTTTTAATGTGCTATCTCCAAGTGTTCCTTGTCTGCATCATTGAAGCTGACATGTACCCACAATTTTTGCTGTCTAGCCTGTGAGAAAGGAAAAGAGAAAGTGGAGAGCAAACTGGTATTCATTAGGATGCGACAGAGAAGCTGCATACAACCCTCTACTCACAGGCCCTGGACAGATCTTAGTCAGAAGGACACAGTGGGCTTCAGGGAGGCTGTCCCCTCTTGCTGTTCTGCCAGTTGTTCCTCTAAAACTGGGGAGTTCTTTATGAAAAAGTAGAATGGTAAAATGAATTTGAGGGATAATAAGCAGTTTGTGATACTTTCGGTAAATTTGTCAGACAATTCTTTTTAGAATATGTTTTTGAAATGTCAACTTAAGAGTCCTCAGTGGTAACCAAACTAATTATATCCGAAAGTATGAAAAAAAAAAACCAAAAAGCAAACCAAGAGTAAAGGACTATCTAAAATGTGGGGTTTGTGTGTGTGTGTGTTTGTGTGTGAGTGTATGTGATTACAATATTTATGAGAATAATACATACTTACCAATAAATCTATACAAGGCCTCCCCTTCCGTGAATAACAAAATATTAGCACTAATATATAATTATCTTCTTTTCAATTTCTCTGAAGGATGATTACCTAGTCTTTCTTTGCCTTCAGGAGATGGAATTGATTTTCTCATTAAAAAGCTCATTTCAATATCATAAAACATGAATTGTTAGAAAATTTATTTTTTTCAGGCTTATATTGACTATCACTTACTATCACATCAATATCAAGTTAGCATGTTAATGTGTATTTTTGGCTGGGAATGATGAATAATTTTGCAGTTATGAACAGTTTAGAATTTTGTGGGCTATTTTAAATATTTCTACTTCTTTTGAGATAACTTTGAATTACTAACTTTTTTGTACATCTAAAAGATCTTTGGTTTATATTCTTTAAATGTCTTTAATGATTATAAGGCATTTACTTTCTGTAATGACATTGCAGTTGTTGATATTTGCATAATACAGTTTGAAATACAAACTACTCTTTATACTACAGAAAATTTAGTAAAATTAAAGTTAAGTATTTATAACTGAACCAAGTGAGTAAGTTTCTTCCTTAAAGAAATCCCACATTCGACATTTCAGATCACTGGGGTAACATTGGGACAATAAATATGTGCTGTAATTTCCCTACATAATACCCTGGAGGAGTAAAACTTAACTTTTAAGTTGCTTAATTTGCAACCAGTAGCAGTTTAAGCACTCAGTGAGTTCTCACTGTACTTGAAGTTCTGTGTAAAACCCTTATGAATGCACAGACTTTCAAAATTGCTTAACTGATTTAAAAAAGACGTAACTTCCTTTGCGGTCCTTCTCTAGAAACATCATGTTTCTAGACGATGTGACATAATGTTTTTCATTAAGATGTAACATAATGTTTTTCAACAGAAGAGCATACTCAGGGTTTATGAAAGTATCTGTTGACTTTAATACAACTTTTTCTAACCAAAAATAATTTCTGTAAGTGCAGTTTGTTTTTGTTTCTAAAGTATGAATTTCACCGACAAAATACTTTAGAATTTTCTATGATATGTACAATATAGGATCCCCAATGATATTAAAGCCTCTAGAAAAAACTTCCACACCTGAATTTTTTATTTATTTTATCTTTAGGAATAAGTATACAATTTTCTA
>NW_011891095.1:14422-15815 GCF_000151845.1 Pteropus vampyrus
CTAGTAGGCAGCAGGAATGTTTTGGCATGGTTTCATCGTTGAACAGTTTCTTACTATCTTGCAAAAGAGGTTATTTGAGGATCATTGTACACCTGCATTTGCCTGTACTTTGTATCAGTCATTCTCCAAGATGTCTTGGTGTATTTTAGAGAAAGATGGTATTTGGAAGCCAAAATTTGAATATTTGGTATGTTATTGCTATTGGAGTCCTGCTGCTTCCAGCTCTCTCAGTGAATGAGTTAGAAAATTTATATCTGGTTACATTTTCATCTAGTTATGCTTCTATCTATCTATGTATCTGTCTATCTATCTATCTATCTATCTATCTATCTATCTATCTATCTATCTATCATCTATCTATCATCTATCTATCATCTATCTATATAGATCTATGTATCACCTATCTATCATCAAACATTTTGAGAGCACATAGATTAATAGATATATTCAAATCTAATCCAATACCATATGGCCCATTTTAGGATCTTCCTTTCCATATTTGTAATTACCTTCTTTAATTAAGTGAGAAACTGGCTTCAATCATATTTAATGTATCTGTTTATTTGTTAATAAATACTCTTCTATATTTTCACCTCCCCATGTGGATGCTCTCCTCACGCTATTCAGGCTTCAAATACTGTGTCAAATGCTCCCTACATTCCTAGTGTAAATACTCTTTTTATTCCAAATAGCTTTAGATTACTACCCTATCTATTCCCACATATTTGCTTTAGTACTGAATATTTATGAGTTGAAGGGATAGATATAGGAAGAGAATGCAGAAAAGAAAAAGTCACCATTATATTTTTGAATATTTCCCTTTCTTTGTTCTCACTATCAACTCCTGTTCCGATTCCAGTTTGTAATATGATAACTCTTACTCCCTCCATCAATAATGTCTCAACCACACATCCATGTTTACTACCTTATTGTCTGTTATGTTCTGTGTAGTTTATCTATTCTCTAAGATGTCAATTCTGTATTTTGCTGAATATAATCTACCCTTTTATTCTGGATTGAACTTTTGATTTCAAATATTTTATACGTGTGTGTGTGTGTGTGTGTGTGTGTGTATAATGGTTTTGCAGTTTCTTGTTTTTCACAACTCTCATGTGTAATGGATTATTTCTTCATGTATTTTTGTGATCTTTAATGTTGAGTCTATGACACACTATCTGTTGGAATTCGTTGGACATTTAACTGCAGTTCTCCAGAAAGTATTTATAGTTGCTTCTGACACACCTTTCATAGCCTTACAAATGTAGAACAATCATTATTTTTTATTTTTGCCTGTGCACTTTTAGGTGGAGACAATTGTTATAATTGTCAGTTCCAATGCTGTGTGATACTCAGCTTGTGGTTAGTAATTGTTAGGACAGAATCTTCTTATTTT
>NW_011891096.1:0-908 GCF_000151845.1 Pteropus vampyrus
GGAGATCTCCCAAAGATCTTCTATAGAGCGAGCCAATGGCTTGGGGACACAATGGCAGGGGCACAGGAAGTGGCTTTCTCTGTGGACAATAATAATAATAATAATAATAATAATAAAAACCCTTCAAAATATCCAGTGGAGGGCACAGAGATGTATATCTGATGATGTTCACTGCAGTGCATTTATAGAGGTGAACCAGCCATAACCTTAAGGCATATTATGATACATCCAGAGATGGAGTATTATGCAGACATTGAAGATCTCATTGAAGGCATAGGAGAAATTATTCATGGTATATTAAGTAAAGAAGCAGATTACAAATATATTTTAAAGAAAGGTAGAGGCTCCTGTCATGCCTATTTGTCCAGCCCAGTTCAACCCACTCTTCTAGGTTCTTGGTGACTTCTTGGTTGGAATAGTGTATGAGCCACTTTGTTAAGAAGCCAACTGCTTCTCCTTCAGAAATACCTCTTCTCAGGCTAAGGAGGGGATTGGGAAAGAATTATAGGGCAAGGAGGGACTTAGAAGGAATTCAAAGGCTATTGGAAGTTAATGCATGTCATGCTTAAAAAATGTAGAAAAATATGCATAACAGAAAATTTAGCATTTTAACTATTTTAAAATGTACAATGTATTACTAATTAAATACATTTGTACATTAAAATGTACAAATGTATTATTCACCATGTGCAAGAATCACCAGCACTCTTTCTCAGTTTTGGGGTTCCTTGCAAATTGAGAAAGTTTTTCTTTAATATATCCATCCAAAGAATTGGGACAGAGTTGAAGGCTTCTTAAACACATGGCTGGAGATCACCTGCTAGTCTAGGCTGATCACTATGCATTAGCCAAGAACTGGATGATTGTACTCTGAAGCCACCAGCTACCAGCCATAGAGCCATATTGTG
>NW_011891096.1:1473-2472 GCF_000151845.1 Pteropus vampyrus
GATGGAGTATTATGCAGACATTGAAGATCTCATTGAAGGCATAGGAGAAATTATTCATGGTATATTAAGTAAAGAAGCAGATTACAAATATATTTTAAAGAAGGGTAGAGGCTCCTGTCATGCCTATTTGTCCAGCCCAATTCAACCCACTCTTCTAGGTTCTTGGTGACTTCTTGGTTGGAATAGTGTATGAGCCACTTTGTTAAGAAGCCAACTGCTTCTCCTTCAGAAATACCTCTTCTCAGACTAAGGAGGGGATTGGGAAAGAATTATAGGGCAAGGAGGGACTTAGAAGGAATTCAAAGTCTATTGGAAGTTAATGCATGTCATGCTTAAAAAATGTAGAAAAATATGCATAACAGAAAATTTAGCATTTTAACTATTTTAAAATGTACAATTCAGTGATATTTATTATTCACCATGTGCAAGAATCACCAACACTCTTTCTCAGTTTTGGGGTTCCTTGCAAATTGAGAAAGTTTTTCTTTAATCTATCCATCCAAAGAATTGGGACAGAGTTGAAGGCTTCTTAAACACATGGCTGAAGGTCACCTGCTAGTCTAGGCTGATCACTATGCATTAGCCAAGAACTGGATGATTGTACTCTGAGGCCACCAGCTACCAGCCATAGAGCCATATTGTGGCAGGATCATGGGGTGAAGAGCCAGATCAATTTTCTTGGTTGTATCTGTCTCCCTCTGTGATTTTCTTGAGTTTTCACCTCAGCTGGATCACTTATGAACTGTCAGAGGAGGTCATCGAGAGGCTGTGACCTCTGGTTGACCTGAGAACTGGATCCTGGGACTCTTTCCTCCACCGCCCCGCCCCCCCCCATTCTTTGAATGTATGTTTGCTCTGTCCACCGTTCCCACATTGGGAGACATTTTGATGATAGACTTGAGAGAGCACTGTGTTGCTGAGACCATCTGGATTGAATATGTGACTGAACCAAGTAAGGGCTATATATAAACTTTTAAGATTCAGGCAGGCAGCGGGCCA
>NW_011891096.1:11757-13065 GCF_000151845.1 Pteropus vampyrus
AGCCATAGAGCCATATTGTGGCAGGATCATGGGGTGAAGAGCCAGATCAATTTTCTTGGTTGTATCTGTCTCCCTCTGTGATTTTCTTGAGTTTTTACCTCAGCTGGATCACTTATGAACTGTCAGAGGAGGTCATCGAGAGGCTGTGACCTCTGGTTGACCTGAGAGCTGGATCCTGGGACTCTTTCCTCCACCGCCACCCCCCCTCCCCCCACATTCTTTGAATGTATGTTTGCTCTGTCCACTGTTCCCACAGTGGGAGACATTTTGATGATAGACTTGAGAGAGCACTGTGTTGCTGAGACCATCTGGATTGAATATGTGACTGAACCAAGTAAGGGCTATATATAAACTTTTAAGATTCAGGCAGGCAGCGGGCCAGAGATCCACTTGCCTTTTGGCCACTTGAGACAAGCCTTGTGTGTAAGTGCCCTCGATGACTAAACCTGCCACTTACCAATCTGGAGTGGTCTGCCTCTTTGTTTGGTCTCTCCATGTCCCCCAGTTATGTGGGCCAGTATCAGATTTCACCTGGGAAGTTTCTGAGCTGAGGTTTTGAACCAACACAGAGTGAGCAGTTCTCTCCCTCCCTACGAATGGGGAGTGATGCCCCTCTTTCTTTGCTCAGTCAACAAATCAGTACTGAGTGCCTCCTGCAGGCTGGCCTTGGACTAGATGAGGTGCTCCTCCTGGACGTGAGTGGGGAACAGGAAGTGGTAGTAAATGCCTTGCTGGAATTCCTTGTGAGGACATGTGTTTGAGCAGAGACAGTGGACTATCCTCTACCCACCCAGATTGTCTGAGGGGCAGAGGGAATGGGGAGGGTGAGGGACTAACTCAAAAAGTAAAAGAGGAGATTTGGCCAACTGGAGATATTCCTTTTGGTGTCCTGCACAGAAGGAAAATTTTATATTAGGGATGCTTTTTGTTTTTAGAGCCACCAGCAGGTCCTCAAATAGTGTTGTTTCGTTCCATGTCATTTTGTTATAACGTTGATGAAATATCGAAGGAACCTAACTTTATTTATATCAATTAGCCTATGGTTAAACTGGTTTTTAAAAAGTCATTTTGACTAAAATGGCAGAACCTATCCATGACGCTCAGTGAGGACTGACCGTGTCTTCCTTCCTCCTTCTTTATCTCCATCTACGGTTGTTGTTTTTTTATCAAAGCGCCTGCTGGGGGCGCTGCATGCACACCTCACCTGGCGGTGCTCCTGGAACACCCTCCGGAACTCAGTCCCCTGGGAGCTTTGCTAACACAAACCCAACCACCTTCAGGATAATGGGAACATTGGTCTCCTTATTT
>NW_011891096.1:14140-15481 GCF_000151845.1 Pteropus vampyrus
CTTGCCCAAGTGAGCGGGTCTAGAGCCTTATTCTGGAGCCTGGTTAGGGCTGAAGCCTACCACAAAAGTTGCTGTTGGTTGAACCCTGCTGCACAAGGGGCTCAGTGCTAGACACATCTACAAACGCTCTCAAATTTAAGCCTCGCCCCAGCTCTGTGAGGGAAAGCTTATGTATTTCAGTTTGATAGATACTGAAACCGAGTCTCAGAGACGTCAAACAACGTATGCCTGGCCGGCCGCACAGCTGGAGCTCTGCCACTTAATTCAGATCTGTCTGAATTAAAAGCCTGGGCTCTATTTTCTTATATGCTGGGAGCTTCCATATCTGGAAAGACATCTGAATAACTCAGGGAACATTTATAAAATACAGATTCCTGAGTCCAGCCCTGGAGATGGATTCAGAATCTTGGGGTAGCCTGGGAACCTGCATTTTATAGACGCTTTCCTGCTTGGTGCTCCTGCAGCCCCTCAGCTGTCCCTGTCACTGCCTTCCTTGGAGTCATGCTGTGGTTGGGGTACAGGCTACACTGCCGCATTGCTTTGTGGTCATTTATGAAATTACCCCGATAATTCGAGTGAACATGGAGATCTGAATCCCCAGTCAACCACTCACCTGGGGGCCAATCTGTAACTGAAGCCACTTTATTGACTTATCACAAACATCCAGGGATCAGGGCATATTGAAGCCTGCACACCCGCCACTGTTGCATACCAGTCCCCCTTTTCTCCTGCCCATAGGAGAACCCCCAAGGGGACCCATGCTACCACCCAGAAGGTGCCTCGGTAAGATCTGGAGTCTGAGCAAAGGTCAGCATCCTGGGTCAGTGTTTCTCAACCCTGGTTGCACATTAGGTTGCTCTGGAGGGACCTTTGAAAGAAGACTAATGCCCGCTCTACCCCAAACCAAGCAAATTTGAGCCTCGGTGTTGGGGGGGTGGGGAGGGGCAGAGTATAGGTATTTTAAAAAAGCTTTCTAGGTGATTCTGAGAGGGGCCAGGTTGCAAAGTACCAATTAGAACCAAGAAGCTGATGTTTACACTTGCCTCTCGGATGTTTAGTTCCTTCATTTTTTTTTTCTTTATTAAATGCTGTGGGTTTAAAAAAAATTACTTAATACACTTAATTTTTTAGTACAGAGAGTTCCCACATACCTCTGCACCCACACAGGCACAGCTTGCCCCATCAAATGCTGTCTTCAATACAAATTTGTATGACTTGAAATAGCCAAAGGATGACTCTCAGATCTTCTCTCCTGGAAAGATGCTTCCTAAAATCGCTCATGCACAAACATAGTGTTGGCAAAAGTTTTACAGCACCTGCTTGAGTGACTGGCTGAATCCC
>NW_011891097.1:0-4963 GCF_000151845.1 Pteropus vampyrus
CTGAGGCCACCGTAAGGCCTTCCCTTCCTCTCCCTCCCCCTCCCTTCCGTTCTGTCCGTTCCCACTTCATTCTCTGGCTTGTTTTCCCTCCCCTTGTCTCTAATTCCCCTTCACTGAATTTTGTCCCCTGGGTTCATGTCCCCGGAAACGTCAGGGGAGAGTGAGGCCTTGGTCCAGGTGCCCCCGCCCCGTCGGGGCTGCAAGCGGCAGGAACCGGTGGGGGGAGCCCTACGGCCCACGTCTCGGGGCCGGTGTCTCGGCTGTCGGCTAAGAGGGTTGGCGCTGGAAGCCAGCGGCGGGTCCCCCACCCTCTCTGTCCACCAAACCCCTTGTTTGCCAGCACCCTTTGCACTGTGTCCTGTGGTTGGCCTGGGTCTTCATCGTGCTCCACGCGTGGAGGCCTCGCAGCGCCTCAGGCCCTTACACCCCAGCTCAGGGGCCCCCAACCCTGGGCCGCGGACCAGTACCGGTCCAGCCTGTCAGGAACTGAGCCGCACAGCAGGAGGGGGCGGCGGGCCAGCGAAGCTTCGTCTGTGTCTGCACTGCTCCCAGCGCCCGCGTCACCACCTCAGCTCCGCCTCAGACCGGCAGGCAGCAGATGCTCTTCGGGGCGCCGGTCCCTGGGGCCACAAAGGTTGGGGACCGCTGCTCTAGATGTCGTATATGTTACTTACATTCATAAGTGTTAGTAACCTCACAAAATACGATTACGTTTTGGGTTTTAAATAGTATTTTAAGGAAAGTAAGGAAAAATCTTTTATATTCAACCCCATGCAGATGCCCACACAGATCTTTCTCCCGCTTGGTTTCCCATTTCTTGTGGTGCAGGTCTGTTGGTACATTCCATCCGTTTTGGGTTTTTTTAATCTGAAAAAAATTTTTTTTTCAGATAAAAGGATTATATTTACTAAAAACAGAATTGTAAATTGACAGCCTTCTCTTTTCTTTTAGTGCCGTAAAGCTGTTCTCACACTAACTTCTGACCTCTGTTACTTCCTGTGAGAAATCACTGGCCTTTCACTTGGTCGTCCCTCGTATGTGGTTTGTCTTTCTTTTTCTGACGGCTTCCACGCGTTTCTCTTTTTCTTTGGATTCCAGCAGTTTAAGTAGGATGCGCTTGGGGTGATTTCCGTACTGATCATGCTTAGGCTTCACTGAGCCTCTTCAATCTGAATATGTCTGTCTGTGACTGTCGTACGTTCAGATACTTCTTCTGCTCCGTTTTCTCTCTTCTAAAACTTCAGTTTGTGTGTGTGAAACATTTTGATAGAACCCTTCAGGTCCCAGAGGCTGTTATTTTCCCCCCTACACCCCAGTCTTTTCTCTCTCACTCCTTCAAATCGGGTAATTTTTATTGATTTATTTCAAGTTCCCTGTCTCCTCTGTCATCTTCGTCTCCCCTTCCCTGATCCTGTGGAGATTTAATTTCAGATACCATACTTTTCATTATAGAATTTTCATTTGTCTCATTTTTTACAGCTTTTATTTCTGTTGATATTTCCTATCTTTTCATTAATTACGAACAAATTTTTCTTTATGTCCTTGAATATAATAGCTCTTTAAAGTCCTTGCCTGCTAATCCCAACTTCCGAGTCATCTTTGGAGTCAGCCTCCTTTAGATTTGTTTTCCTCTTGAGAATGGATCGTGTGTGTGTGTGTGTGTGTCAAGTAATTTAAATTGTCCTGGACAGTGTGACTCTTTATTCAATTAAAGTTCTCTGAAGAGTGGTTGGTTGGTTGGTTGGTTTTAACAGGTAGTTAACTTGACTGGTCTCAGATTGCAGACTCTCCATGCTGCGGGCAGCATCACGTTACAGGTCAGTTCTTAGCCTTAGGCGGCTGCTGGGAGCCCACCTTCCCTGTGCGTGGCTTCGCGGTCAACTAGAGACGTGGGCGGAGTTTATGCTCAGACTTTGCAGAGCCCCCTCCCCGGCTCCCTTCTTCATGAGGGTTCCTCGCTCGCTTTCCACCAGCCATGGTGGCCCAGCAGTCATCTGGCTCTTCACACTGGGGTCTGCTTCTGCCAGCGACCATTATAGTGTGGTCCCCTCCCGTAGCGCCCACTCCCCGAGACTCTGGAAGCTTTGGGTTGTCTCCCTGCTCTCACAGAGCTACTTCTGAAGTCCATAGTCCAAAGGTGCTATCTGCTAGAGGGCTGGTCACAAAGAAGCTACTTGAACTTGCCAGAAATACAGCGAGGTCACCATTCTAAAGTAACGTTTTGTAGAAATCATTTTTTTATTAATAACTTTGAGATGAGGAACACCACAACCGAACAGAAGGGCATAATTTCCTACAGTTTGAGATGTAATAAGAGAGAGACGCGGTTTCAGCGTAATCCATAAAACCGGACGCCTGTGTGTAAGGGAAGCCGCGGAGGCGTGACGCTGGAACTGCCGCCGGGCCAGCGAGCCCCGGGGCAGACCCTTACAGACGCGCGGCCCCCGTTTCGTCTGTCTCCAGCCCTGTTTTCCGCAGAGATACCAAGGGTTTTGTTGTTGTTGTCGTCGTCGTTAGAGGTTGGTTCCATTCCTTTGTGCTGAGGCAATGTTGGGTAATTATAAGAGATCATGTTTCAAAGCTGGTATTCCCATGAACTTGCCAGAACGAGCCATTTCCCTCTTGGCTTCTTTCCCTCCCAATTTCTTGCTGCCGTTTCTGTGGATATCTTTCAGATTAGTCTAAGTAGCTACAAACCCAGACGATTTTATATCTAAAGCAAATTTTGTGATGTCACCATAAAATTATGATGTTTAGGTGAACAAAGTTCCACCTTTTCAAAAACCAGTTTTTTGGGCAAAGAGTATTTCTTATATTTAAAGAAGAAAGCTGTTCAGTTTAAAAGAAAAGCGTAGTAGCATGGCCATTCAGGAAGAATGCTACGCGAGGGAAACGGGTTAGAAATTGTTTCTCCCTAGGAGTATACGACGCAGGTAACATTGCAGAACTGGCTCGCGTTTACTTCAGGGTTTTACTCTTTTTTTCACATATTTAATTTTTCCATCCAACAGTAGAAAGGACAGACAGTATTCCATTCATGAATGAGGTAACAAGTTGAAATAGGCCAGACTGCCTGTGTCACCTACCTCAGCAGAGATGCAGCTCCTAGCTGTGCCCTGTCTCCTGGGACCGCGCAACGGGCTTATCAGCCACTCAGGCCGATGGCCCTTTTCACTCTCACCCTCGTTTGTGCTGGAGACTCGTGTTTGTGGCTTAGCTCAGTACTGGAGACAAGGGGCCCATCAGACCACTTTCTTGGTCTCTGTGAAAATACCTTAGAAGCGAGGTCACATTTTATTGCTCCAAACGGAAATGTAGTAAGACATCTCCATCCCCGCTCGCAGAGGCTGTGAGACCTGGTTTCGGGGAGCGCTGTGAGCCAGGCCAGGCCAGGCAAGAGGAGCGACCCTTCCAACTGCTGATGGCCTTTTACTCTGAATTGGGTTCTTTGATGACTTTTTCTCCTAAAGCAAGAGAAGTAAAAAATGAAGCTAGAATTAAATGAAGTAATCTTTTTCTCCTCTTCAGAGTTCTCCCTAGATCAGATTTGTAGATAAAGACATGATTGTCACATGTTCTGTTTGTTTAATGAAAAGTCTTAGCTTTTGTTGTTTCGTCTGCTTGCAAGTTTGAGACTTAGAAACCACCATCCCAGGAAAAAGCATGAGGGCTCATGGCCAGTTCACATTAGGCAGCTACAGGCTTTCAAGTGGAACATATCGCTACTAAAAATATTTGTAGTTTGGGAAAATATGTTTGAATCTGACCTCCTCGACACTCCACACATTCTAGTTTATTGCTCTTGGTTCTCCAGCAGCTGGAAAGGGAAAAGTCAGAAACGTCTTCCTGTGCACTCTCAACTCCGGGTGTGGGATAGTCTTCCCGCTGTAAAAACAGACATCTGCCGAGTTATTTATGCTCGGACTACTTTGAGTGGTCAGCTCTGCTTTCTCAGAAGCGTTCGGACGTGAGACGAGAGGGCCTCGCTGCCCGGCCAGCGCTGTGCTCTTTGAGAGACGAGCCTGGCGCTTCCGTGGCAGAAACATGGAAGTCCCTGTCACATGCAGATGCTGTGCAGCTGACGAGAAATCGGATCCAAGTCCGATGAGCCTGGGAAGCTTACGGCCCAAACCCATTAAGCAGAGAAATAACATAGATAGTGGTGTGTGACGAACAGCCAAAGTGAATGATTCAGACAGGAAATTCAGGGGGTCGGAGAGTGAGTGTGGGTGGACGGAGCTGGAGAGGCTCTCCGTATGGCCAGGGACCTCATGTGACCCATTTGGAGAGGATTCTATGGGGAACAGCAGCCTTAAGATCAGGGTGGCCCGTTTCACAAAGCAACGCATGTGCGACGCACTGCCTCGGCGGGGCCGGCGAAAAACGGAGGCTTCGTCGCCTCAAAGGCCGTGTCACGCTCGGCCTTGTCATAGCTTGCCTGGGTTTTCATTATTCGAAGAAGTTGAAAAAAAAGGACAGTATTTTTTTTTTACTTGATTTTTATGCACTTTACAGTTGTTCGAAACTATAAAATTTTTGGAAATTTTGATTCAGGGTCTGTGGGTCAGGTAATTAGGCCAGTGGTCCCAGGCCGGGCTCCTGCTCCCAGTGGCCACCTCGAAGGGAACGGCCTGCAGCCCTTCTCCATTGAGTACAGGAGGCTGGGTGACGGGCTGTGACGGGCTCGTCGCCAGTCAGTGGGTGCAGTCTTGACTGTGGCTTCGCTCATCCGTTCGCCGTCAGCGTTAACACATAACGTGACCCAGGATCGGTACTGTTCGGGGCGTGTGAGGACGGGCCGTCAGGTCGCAGCCCTCGGCCTCGTGGCGGCACGGGTCAGGTGCACGGTCGCTGACGGCGCGTATTAGCCGGTTCCAGCGTCTGGCCCGGGGCCAGCTGCTCAGCAGCGCAGCATGGCACGCACCTCGCCAGTCTCGACAGTGACTCTGAATTCTCGAGTGTT